>NC_048411.1:4016818-4037337 GCF_013103735.1 Etheostoma cragini | reverse complement strand
CCCCCCCCCCCCCCCCCCCCAGCAGCCCTTCCATCAAAAGGGTTATTTTGTCTCAAGAATAATTTTCATAGACAGATTTAGAATAGGACCATCATTGGTGCAATTTAGAGGCATTAACCGAGCTGAGTACTGGTGAAGCAGAGATTGATTTTTTTTTTCCCCCTCACTTCTGTTTGAATGCAGACTTAAGAAGCTAGAACTAGGAGTGGAGTTGCTGTTTGCAGCCAGGATGTGTTGGATCCACTGCTGGAACTTGCTTGGTTAGGATATTTTCAAGGTCTGTTTATTTAGACTGCAGACTGTGGACCAGGAGCACACACACATCCCCATATAATGGAGGCTGGGGTTTGGTGGGGGAGGATCCCAGACCATGTTTTGGAAGGCTGAATGAGTACCAGACCTCCAGCTGCCTCTTGTCTACCACAATCAAAAGGGGCCTCTGGGACATGATGTCACGAGGGAGAAACCCCTATTTACTGATCCAAGACAGTTTACAGAAGTCTTCAACAGCATGTGGACAGTGGACGCATACCATGCATGTAATAGGTGTATAGAGACACCAGGATGCAGATTGTGGCTTGTAAATACTGTGCATATAAAAGGGAAAATAAGTCGGGGACAGGGAATGAAAGGGCTCTTGTGCTTTAGCATAGCTGAAGCTTGGTGTCCCGCCAAAGGTTGTGTGTGTGCGTGCGTGTGTGTGAGAAACAGAGTTTAATGCAGTTCAGTTTATAATGTTCTTTATAAAGCCTGATGCAAATAATCAGTAGTATTGCGCAAGCAGAATGTTTACTTATGTAATATTAAGAATGTTTTAGCAGAAGTAGTTCCTTTTATTTTTCCCGTGCTCTCTAAAGCTTACATTTTCTTTCTGTTGGATATGTTTAGTACTTCATTTTATTTCAGCCATGGCTTTAATTAAGTTGGTTTAGAAACAGCTTTTCATCATTCATATAATAAGTTGAATATTGAATTTGGAGAACCATAACTACAAGGTAGTTCTAATTCCATTAGAAGTGTTGGTTTTTGTTAAATGAAATCTAAATATGCTTTCTGTTGAGATAGCATCATTGAACACACTGTTTCTGTGCACCTACATAAATTATACAGGGTTGTCACATTATAAGCAACACCTGTCCAACATAAATTTATACTTACGTAATAACTAGTACTGTTGCCTTGCTTCTAATATTACACTTTTGTAGAACAAGTACCTGTGCTTTCTGAGGTTGTAGAATTGTGTATTGATCAAGCATCATTAATGATTTGTTAGTACAAACATATTACCGAAGTAGAAGATACAATAATATGAGTAAACACACATAGATAGAAAGTGAAGTACAAAGTAACTGCTATAAATCTAATGACAATTCGTAGCTGTGTCAATAGTTGTTTGACTTGAAAGAATTGGCTCTAGAAACTCCTCACAGGGCTAAATACAGTAATCACAGCAACCAACTCTGTCTCACTGCCTTTCTCGGACTACTTCTGCTTTTTAAATCCTCCTCTCCATCTTCCTCTTTCCCTCTTCTTTACTTTAGTCTCATGCCACTCTTGTCACTCTCTCCTCCTTTCATTAGTGTTAAGTCCCTGATTTGTATTCCACGATAACAGCCGAGATTAAAGTAGGCATTGAAAAATAAAACATTATTTGCATGCTGCATTCGCTGATTAGACTAAGCGTCCCTCTTAATTGTGTTGTTTTGCACATGGTGTGGCTCTCATGCTGATACTCTGTGGATTGTACTCATCCCATGCAATATCACCAATCCACTTCAATTTCCTCTCCACTTCACTGTGTCCATCTTACCTACCTTCTGCTGCCATATATATGTGTGTATATATGGCAGGTTAGGAACTCGTAATTCTGTATTAGTGTTCAGAAGTGTTGATAATGAAGTGTGTGTGTGTGTGTGTGTGTGTGTGTGCGTGCGTGCGTGCGTGTGTGTTCCTGCTCTAGCCATCTCCTCTCTTTTATCCCAATCCAACAGGCTGCAGGGTGCCCATGGCAAAGTTGTGAATGGCCACGCTTGTAATGGGAAACTGCACTAAATGCATTACAGGTGACTTGAAGGGGATGACACAAAGGGCACTCTTTCATTATGTGGGGATAAAAACAGACAGCCAAACACAAACCAGTCCTACATGGCTATTAAAAGGCATTCTATTGCAAAAATAACAGTTATCGGAATATGGCTGGGACTTATGTTGCCTAAAGCGACAATGCTCAGTATGGCAGCTCAGAGTCTAAAAACGAAAAAAATCAATCAAACTTGATTCAGTCAATCACATGAAACAACCAATAAAAATCTTATTTTTGAATTTAATTTTCAATTTTGATTTAGAAAAAGGTTCTCTGGAAATACAAAAAAGTATGATGTATTTTTCAACAAATCCCAACAGCAACAATGAAGGGATCTTACCCACAAATATTACATGTAGTCAAGTCAAGTAGAATTTGTATTTGTCCCCAGACCTGCTAAACCTTATTCCTCTGTGCCATATACCAAAACCTATTCAAACATAAATGAGCCACATAGCTTCACTGGGTGACACGTTGTTTATTACATTGAGGCACTTGACTGTTAGACTGTAGTTGTTGTTTTATTTGTCTGGCATACCCCATCCCCCTGCTCTAAATACTCAAATAGATCCACCACTGAAAATAGTCTTCAACATATACTCTTTTTATTTTAGTTTGACTAATTTTTGCTTACAGCTACACTGCCAAGCTGGTTTTTGTAAATGATTTAGGGGCCATCCACATGGACATGCCTTTAAAAAAAAACATATTACCTGTTGTTTAAAGATTTACATCTTCACTAGGAACCCATGGGCTTAGAGCTGGGAGCCATGGGTCTGGGGAAGTTAAAAAAAACTGAAACACATTGGTTCAGGACATGCGTCACTTAAAATGAAAGCACTGAATGTTTCATAAACAAATGTGGGGAAGATCATTTTCTAGTGGGTTCTATGCAAGACAGAGATTGTGATGTGATTATTGAAATATTCAGTGATCGTAAACCCTAATGGCAACACCTCTGACGGATAACAGATGACATTAAAAAGCACTTTGATGGCTGCTGCAACAGCCAACACCAGTGTTCACCACACATCCCACAGAATGCTAGGATAACTTGGGGGGGATGCGAGGGGGGGCATACAGTGCAGTGGCATCAGTGTGTGGGCCAAGTTCATTGTTCTGTTGTCACATTCAATACAGCAGAAGTCCACATGATCACTCAGAGCAGACCATCACAGGAATGAGTGTTTCAAAGGAACTAATTCAATGGACTCCCCCACTCTCTTCCAATCAGGGCTCTCTGTGCCACAGCTGACCAATGCATGGACATGTTCAGAGGTCATTTAACACATACAAATTGTTTGCCAGTGTTTTTTTTATCAGGTCATAGAGTGCCCCAAGCCTGGTTAAAGTTCCGCTAATTACAGTAATCCTAATATTGCTTGGATTTACCTTTGTTTATACATTGACTAAAGTCATTGTACTTCTTTAAAGATGGTACAGAATCTAATTAAATATATTTTAGTTATAGCTTTTTCATCTGCTACAAGTTATAATTTATGGTATTTGTGTTGCATGAGAGCAGCCTTGGTCACTGCAGCTGTAGGACTCGGAAAATTCAAATTACACCCAGTGGACCTTGTAGATGAGAAGGAGACAGGGAAATAAACATACGAGGATGGCTGCGCTCAATACAGGCAGGCCAAGTCCATTTCTTTCCACCGGCATCACAAATTAAGCCTTTGTCAAAAGTGCATTAATGCGACGGTGGAGAGGAAAATACAGCCCATCTAAGCCTCATCTGTCTCTCTGTCATTATGTCCTCTCTTTGGTTCTATTTCCAGCTGACCACGTTGATTCCAGTCTGTCTTGTTTTCTTTTTACCCTACTATCCACTTACATCATGAACTGGGGTGAATTGGACCCTACAGGCGACTTGCTTATTAGTTTAAAAGGTTAACTCCATTTTATCGGCTATCACATCATATAACTTCCTAATGTGTAAGTGTAACTGTAGAATTACATGTAAAGTGAGGTAAGTTATAGCAGGATGCTGTCATGCAAAATAAAACCCTGGTTCTTAGGCTTTATTACTTCAATTGATGTTTACTTTGTAATGATTATCATTAGAAGTCAAAACGTGAAAACGCAAGGTCCATGCAGATCCTTCACATGAGCCCAAACAGGCTATAGTTTAACGCTACTTCCTCCAGCGCCGCCACAGCGTTAAAGTGTGGAGATAGACGTGGCTTTTCGAGAGTAGTATTTTACAGACAGACAAATGCAGCTATCCCTAACAAGCTGCTCAGTTCTCAGCATTGCCACGGGAATTAATATTTGAGTCTCTTTATGAAGTGTAGTTGCACCCGTATAGGCCTAAGCTAAAACCACGTATTTGTGTTTTGTTCATCTTTCCACTTTCATTACAAGATCCTAAATGAGCTGATATGTAATCACACTGTTAGACTGAAGCGGAACAAGGACCCAATTGCAGAGATAAGGGAGGCAGACGGGAGCAGGTAAACAAGGATTTATTAAGGCAAAAAATGAAAATCCACAAAAACACAGGGTCCACCAAATGAAAAAACAAAGTACAAAAATCCAAAATGCAACCATACCAAAAGGTCCAGGGGAAAAAGTAAAGGCAAAAACAGAGAACCGAAGGGAAAACTTACAGGGAAAAGCAGGCCACAGGTACGGGAACAAAAAACAGAGATA
Organism: Etheostoma cragini; assembly: GCF_013103735.1. Classification (NCBI taxonomy): domain Eukaryota; kingdom Metazoa; phylum Chordata; class Actinopteri; order Perciformes; family Percidae; genus Etheostoma; species Etheostoma cragini. The sequence continues at coordinate 4,032,596 of NC_048411.1, read as the reverse complement.
CACAGCCTAGGTCACAAAGAGCCACAAAACGATCCGACAAGACACAAAGGGAGCACACACTAAATACACAGGGTAACGAGATATTGAGAGGATGGTGACAAGAGGGCTGGAAAACAGGTGGAAAACATGAGGTTATCACTGGAGCGGGAAAACACAGGAAGTAAAACTAAAGACAAGACAAAGACCAGACTTCAAAATAAAACAGGAAACAGAACATACAGACACTCAAGGGTAACACAACAGAACAGAAACCAACACACAAGATCAGAGAGGAAACACAAAAAACTGAATACAGAAACTGGATAAAAACTGAAACCACAACACACACAATCACACATTTTAATTTAATTATGGTATTAATGTCAGTCAGACAGAGTAATTACTGCATAATTACTCCGGTAATAGTACAATATACTTTACGGTTATAAAAGCCTGTGCTCTTGCAGAACTCTGTACCCTGATGACAGTCACCTTTTATTGACTAAATGTAACAACGGACGCTAAAAAGACCGTGATCTTGCGGAGCTTTGTGCCCGACTGATAGCTTCCCTTTCTTGGCTTAATGTCCTGCAACAGCCGCTAAAAAGGCCGCTGTGGTCCAAAGACATGTTACATAAATTGCTGAGCGACTTGTAGAGAACATAAACTGTGTCCTAATCCAAATACACGGTTGTTTTTGTAAAAGTTTAAATAAATGTTTCCATTATGAGGAAGCCCAACTTGTGGTTTCTGTCATATGTCTGTCACGATGGTGGTAAGCAATTGTGGCTCGCCCACTTGCCTGGTCCTCCGGTAACGTTACCGGTTAGTGTGTATTCACATGGCGACGTTAGACAGAGGAGGAAAGAGGATGATGACCTCAGTTCCCAACTTCTAAAATAATTTTAGGTCCTTTATGTTAAGGCCCCTCCTCACTTGGTTTAACCTAGATGTGTCTGTTTGCTAGCGCACGTTAGAAAATGCTATGACAGAGCGTTGGACACTCCATGATGTTCTTTTTGCAAACATCTCTAACGAACAGTGCCAGCTATGCTTTGGCCCCATTATCTCTCCTCTCAAGGCATACGGTGTCCCCTGGCAGAGGGCTCTGCCCATCCATCTTATCCTGAAGTTATTAACTATCCAGACAAAACCTGTGGTATGGTATCAAGGCTTTATCAGTTCTTGGGGATATCTGGCTGCTCTGCCCTTCCTATTGAGAGGATCTGGGCATGTGATTGCCCAGACCTGAGTGTTGATCTCAACTGGCATGGTGTATGGTCTAACATTCCAGAAGTCTCACGCAATCCAAACCATCAGAAGATTCACTACAATTACCTTCATAGGACATATATCTCCTCTGTGAAAATGCATTACATTAAGGTAATTAACAGTCCTTTATGCACGTTCTGCCCACTACATACCTTGAATATATGTACCACAAACTACATATTTTCACATAACCTAGGATTGCTCTCCTTAGGGAGGCAGACGCCAGGGATTGAGATGCAGAGGGTGAGAGACTGGGAAGTCTCAGGGAGTAAGGGCACTCTGGGAAGTGGGGAGCCGAGGAGGAGACACAGAAACCAGGAAAGGGAACGGAAACAGGCTGAAGCGGGACACCATGGGAGGGAGACTGAGAGGGAAAGCCAGCTGACCGGAGACGGGAGCGAGAGTGACTGTGGGGAGAGAAAACAAAAGAGGTAAGTAACTGGAAACACAGGGATTTATATGTTCAAAAAGTGCAAGAGGCTTGTATCAAGTTTCACCAGGGTGAATGAAGAGTGGATGGAGAGTCGGGGTTGTTGTTCTGTCGTTGACTGGAGATGGGAGGCAGGTGTGGGCGGCGGGAGCAGGTGATTGTTGATGGAACTCAGATGTGCGCGGTGAGAGAGAAAACAGCAGGGACAAACAGGGCTAGCCGATAGCAAACTCCGAAAAAATGGAAAACAAAACAAATACTCACGGCCAACACTTATAAATGATACTGAACTTGTCACTGTCTATATTTTGATTTTGAATTATCTGTCAGCCCTCCAGCTCTCTAAAACTCAAAAACGTGCTGTATTTGCTGGACTTACGGCGGCCGAGAGAATGATTGCAACCTGTTGGAAACCGCCTCATGGACCCTTTCCTTTTTGGATGTCATATATGTGGAGCTCTCCACGGCTCGCATAAATGGAGCCCCAAAAGACTTTGGACACTTGGCTCAGTATTGCTGGATCCTTGAAATGCATGCTATACACCAGGGGTCCGTTATAGAAAGCAGGTTTAGTTAGAACTCTGAGTTTGTTAACCCTGAGATCAGGGAAACTCTGGGTTTTCTTTTTCAGAAAGGGAGGTTAATCAAACCTGAGAGAGAGGGCTAACTCCACCCCGTTTCAGAAAGAGAGGTAACTTAATCTCAGTTATTATGATAACCGAGCCGGTGAACCTAACCTGGTCGGGAGCAGGTTTTCTTCTCTGTCTCCTCGCTCTGAAACATCGGTCTTTCATTTCCTTGTTCGATTATTCAGTCGGTATAAGGCACATTTTAGCGCAGTTTGTTTTTGGCATGAATAAAAAACAGTGTTGCTTTATTACCCTCGTTAGGCAGACTGTAAAATATTTTTTCTCCAAACATTGCATTTCCTTTTGATGAAGAAGCTGTATTACTTTGCAGGGAGATCATATTGAGGCCCATTAACAGATATATTTTAATTTCCAGATAATTACCTATTTTAACGGTATTGTTTTTTCATCCCAGCACATCCTTTGTGTCACATTACGTTAATCGCAACATTGTTGATGCAATGTATATTAGTAAAGCGCTGTCAGAAGCGGGTGACTCTGGGCACCCAGGTAGCTCAGTTGGTGGAACGGGTGCACATGTGTGTGGGGGGGGTCAAATTGGGCAGTCAACAACAACACAGGCTAGTAAGAACTTTAAAAGGAGAAAATACTGGCTTTAGCATTGTTGTCAGTATTTCAACTTAGCATGTTTCCTTGATGACATATCGTGGCCATTTTTTGATTAAATATAGTAAATACATTAAATATTGGACCTTTAAATGTTGAGCAACTAGCACCAGACTTGTTGTCTGTAGCTTTTCTACAAAGTTTCTGTTGTAAACCAGGCAATAGAAAACATTTGTATGTTTTGTGGAGACTTTTCTTCATCACATAGTTCCATAAAAAGTTGTGCAGCCTACCGTAGCGTAGGCCTAACATGTTGCAGTATGAAGATTAAAGAGGTAAATGAATAGTGTCCTAGTGCACAGAACAGCAATCCAACATTTATGGAGGTCAGGTGATAAAATCAAGGGTTCTGCGCAGAGAAACTAGACCTACTGACTGGTGCTGAGAAGACAGACCGGACAGAAATCCATATCTTCTGAAACATGACTCCAATAATAACAGGTTGAAATTAAGGCTGGGCGATATGGAGAAAATCAAATATCACGAAATTTTTGACCAAATACCTCAATATCAATACCGCAACGATATTAGAGTGTTGACTATTGGTGCTTTCATAAGACATATAAACAATGTGATTTTTTGATAAATAATCATTAATAATGTGGATATAATGACTAAGTGGATAAAGACATATTATAGAACACTCTGGTACATTCAGAAAATTACATAATTTTACCCTAATGCAGCCTTTATAACCAGGAAAAGACCCTAGGCTACTTATGCCATATTACGATATCCAAAATCTAAGACGATATCTAGTCTCATATCACAATATCGATATCATATTGATATATTGCTCAGCTCTAATTGAAATACTACAAAACATGTTTTCTTTTTGCACTTTGACCCAGCCCAGTCCGCAGCAGCCTCAGACATATCGATACTGTTTATGCTGCTGTTGTATTATTTCCACGCAAGTTGTTTATTGAAAAAATGCACGTGCACAGCTCTCGTGCGCATGCTCGTAACTACCCCCCCGCCGAGAATAGCCTGCATCCCGGCGCACATGGTTATCAGAGAATGTCATTAGAAACAGGCTGACTGAAGTATTAGTATACAGTATTAGTATTGGTAATGCCCTATCCAATTGTTTTAGGGATATAGTAGTAGTTTGTAGTTTGAACTCAAGCTGATTGGATCTGTGAAAACCTAATTAATCTTATTAGTAAACTATTACTAGTCAGAACCCTCTCCCATGTCAATAGACGCTAATTATAAGGATATGCTCCAGTCAAGTCCAGGCAGAGACACCAGGGATGTTTTTATGCATGTTTGTCCTAAAAATAAATAATGATAAATAAAATGGGACTTGCCAAAACGTTTGCTCTTCCCAGAATACGTGCCAGGTAGCTCCTTTTCCTACTAGAGGGTTTATTTTGGAGGTTTTTCTGGCTCTGCTCTCTGTGGTCACAATGGAGTAGATCGGATTGTTGGCGGATGAGGGCGCTTCACCGCCATTTGAAACACTGAGCTGCGTCGCGTATGTATCTGGAACGGAGCAGCAGACAAGACAAAACCCCTTACTACGGAGGCCACCCAGCCCATAAATACAGTCTGTGACACAGACCCGGTTAGCCCATGTAGTGATTGGGTGATGGTAGAACCCTGATCGGAGGGATCTAACTGGGCCGAGCAGGCTGAAGTGAAGAAGCAGGACTTTTCGTGCCCGTTTTGGTGCTCACGCTGGCCATCCGATGACCAAGTTCTGAAAAGTCCATCTGCGCTGTCTTTGCAGTTTTTCAGCCCGAGACTTCGAGAATAAGTAAGTGCGTTTTTCTAAAGCGTGCAATGCGTCTTTTGCGTCTCCAAAACTCCATATGTTAGACAGCTTACTCGGGGAAACTTGAAATTGCATGACTTTTCTTTACATTTTACGCTGCACATTGGACACATTGGACACATTGGACCACTTATAGATACAATGCTGAGTCTATTGGTTGATGTAATGCGCTCTTCAAAAAAAAAAGATCATATCAGAAACTTGAGGTTGGCTAAAATTCCGCTACAACTGCTCAAGAAACGACAGCCATGGTTCGTCTTGACAGATGTAGCCTGTGAACGGCATACTGGTAAACATCCAATCCAGAGGGAGAAATAGAAACTTCTGATTGATTGATTTAGAAAATGAGATAGAAATGCTGGCTCATTGAAAAAAGGGATTGAGCTCAAAAATGACCCTGAAATATATTTCTGTACAAAGTTGGTCTATGCAAAGATGGAAATCCCAAACCATAAAATACCTATTTATATTACTGTAGTTGCTTGGTACAAGGATTGAAACTATAAGGATTTTCTGTGTAGATGAGCACTTTTTTTTTTCATCTTTTTTGATCTGTTTAATCCACAAATGAGTGTGTAATGATAAGTTGACAGAGTTAATGATGCATTAAAACTGCTTAAAAAGCATATATGCTAATATCATTAAACGCCAACCTAAATGAATTCAATTTACGTTATTAAGAAACCGAGAACATCAGCAGATTTCTTTTTTCTTTCTTTTATTTTGAAGGAACTGGAATTAGCTCACATTTAGATCCTTCTCACTGGTTAGATTGATTAAAACATTTACCAAACATTTGATTCATTCATGACATTCATTCAGTGAAAATGATGCCATGTTTTTATCTATCTATATCTATGGATACATATGCATAACCATTCAATTTTTAAAGCTTCTTATGTTAGCATATCCTCTTAGTATGTCTGATCTTCGTCAGTGATTGGCTGACTGTTACTGACCACAGGAGAACACCTTTGCTCCTCTAAGGCTACACACACTCTTCCTCTCAGATAAGAAAAAAAACTTTAATTGTAATCTGTCACATTGTCTGGCTTGGATTTTGAGCAAATTAGTATTTGTTTAAAATGTTTTGCCCTGCAATCTCTTAAGATTTTTAGAGATTTTTTTTTATTGCACTGTTGAGTCTATTGAGTTGTGGTTTTCTCATTAACTTCCTCATCTGTTGTGGCCCCAGATCATTCTTTTAATCTAAATCATATCACATAGCTGTATAAAATACTGCGTGTTTATTACCTTCACTGGATGGCGGTAATTTAGAGGCCAAATAAAAAAAAAAGAATCAACAAGCTCTGATACTTTAATATTGTGCACATCACAAACTCTTTTTTAATACTGCAATACTTTAATACTGAAACATATTTTTGGTCTTAGGGGCATGCGTGATGACAGCCATTATAGCATCCACCAGGTAGCTGATGTACGAGATGTTTTAATAGATGAGGCGGAGTCTTAAGAGACATTAGTTCCATCAGTTTCTATCTTAGTGTTGGCTACCTTCCCACATACATCATTAAGTACTGCTATTATGTTGTATATCCTTTTACAGCTCAACAGCACTCTGGAAACCATTAGATTTTACACACATCCATGTGCACTGTGTGTGTGTTTGTGTTTGTGTGTGTGTGTGTGTGTGTGTGTGTGAGAGACACAAACAGCAGGATTTAGTACATGCTGCACAGTTATACTTTTTCCTCCAAAACAACAAGTGGGTTGCTAGAGACCTTTCTTTATTATCATACATGGGATTAAACTCTACAACTATGAGAACTGATTGTGCATTTCATTAAAATGAAAATCCAGATTACGTCACGAGTGACTGTCTATTCTATTGAGCTAGAATTCATTCTCTCTAAAATTACCATTGTGGCAAAGAGTCAAAAAGTGAGATTTGGTGGGCAACATTTTGAAAGGTTAAAGGTGCATTTATCGTCATTTCTACACAGAGAAACCAAAACTGCATTTAACCCATTTAGGCCCACATAGGAGCAGTGGGCACCAACTCCAGGTCTTTTTGCCAGTTGCTTTTTAACTTGACAACTCTTATGTTTAATATCTTAGACAAACTGTTGCATGCCCATGCGTGCACACCCACAGCGTGGAATGCTGCAAAGCAGACATTTTCCACAAAGATCAATTTCAGATCAGTGCAGCACACACTTTCTGTTTCTGCTGAACTCAATCTCCTGCTTGCACTCTTGCACCTTTCTTGTTCTCGCTCCGATACACACATTTGATTTTATACGCATGCACGCACACTCACTCACACACACACATACAGAGTGTAGCCGGGTTTGCAGATGTGTGTTCTGATCTGCTTCCAGTACAGGCTCTCTTCTTGCCAGTGTGCTGACTCTGAGTTTTCCACTCTCTCTTATGAAATAAGAGTAGGAGACATTAGAGCCAGCCAGTAGCCAAATCTTAATGCCTGGGAGCACACAGAGACTCACATGCACACAGGTTAAAAATGCATCCTGTGTCGGCACATATACCCTCCACAAACACCCATATACACACACTCTCTCGCCACAGGTTAATTCAATTATGTAAATACATCCAACAGTTAAAGGTCTATTAGAAGCAGCTGGATTAGATACAGTTTTCGGGCCCCGCCTGTCGTATGTGTGGACTCGTCACCAGTGTCTGGTCTAACATGCAGGCTCATGTTGAAGTCTGTGGTATGTTTACTTTAATTTTGTTTATTTTAAAGAAAGAGGTTAGTGGTGAAGGGGAAGGTTGAGGGCAGAAAATCTATTTGCATGATTCTTTGGTAATAATTGAGAGAGTCCCAACAGTGGACCTTGGAAAACTTTGCGTATGTGTTCTCACAAACATGATTATTTTAAAATGATGATGTTGAAGGATTATTATTTTTGCCACAACATTTGTGGAATATGAAAAGGTTTTCACACAGCCCTGTACTTTAACCTTACTTGTTGAGTCTGATTGATTAAAGGTGCTCCAAGAGATTATTATAGGTTGCTTGGACGTCTATGGATATGCAGTAAGTGGAAGGCCTGTTGTGTTGTTGCTGTGAAAATGTTGATAATTACATAACTGTTTATGCTTTGGTCTACTTTTTATCTTACTGTTAAGTTAAAAGACATTTTATCCTTTAGGTATTTGGTTGTCAAAGCTTTAAATCAGCCAATGGTTGGTTGATGTATCCCTCGGTGCAGCGTAGTAATATCGTTCTTAATTGATGACAACACATTTTACATTTCTCTCGCAATTGTGTACTTTCATCTTAGACAACCCGAAGTGCATAGTGTATAGGAGCAGTTACTCAAGGTCAATGCAATGACTTTGTTGGAATCCATTTTGAGTGTCTGGCTCCCTCTGAGGAGCTTTGTCCATGTTGTTTTTACCTACAGTAACACAGTACTACTCACCTCTGCCAGCACTCTCTGGCTGCCCTACAATTAATTTCCTATGGACCGAAGCACTTGACTCTACTCAGTCATTCACCACGACCGTCTGATATTACTGGAATGTTGACATAGAAAACGTAGAGTAAAGGCTAATGTTATTTATCCTAAACCTAGGCCACAGGTAAACTCTTCTTGTGCATCTGTTTGATGCGAGTCTCTCTCCCAGATTGAGGTTGTTAACTCATTGAGGGTTGCGAGTGTAGAGAGGTTCCATCCCAGCATGGGACCATAATCCAAATTAAGGGCAACTTAATTTTTTCTGTGTGGATTAATGTTTGTGCATGGATGTATGTTTTGTTTAATCATGTTGATGAATGTATGGTGTCATTGTTTCCATGCCTACTCCCCACCTAAAGGTAAATGTCCACACACTCCAGATGAGAATTTCTATTCTTTTCAAGTTTTTCAGGATGTTAAGTCAACAGTTATGGTGGTATATGACAATGGGTCCTATTTTAACGATCTAAGCGCAAGGTGTGACGCGCATGGTGCAGGTCCAGGTGCAGGTGCGTTTAGGGCATGCCCAAATCCACTTTTGCTAGTTTGACGGTGGAAAAAAGGGTCCATGCGCCGGGTGTATGGTTTAAAAAGGTTGTACTTAGTGTCTTCTTTAAGTCATACGTGTGTTTTGGGCGTGACCTTCAATAAACCAATCAGAGTGTCATTTCCCATTCCCTTTAAAAGCCAGGTGCGGTTGTACCATGGTGCATTGCTATTAGGATGGTGGGTAATATTTTTATATGTAATCTTTTGCACGTTTGTGTGCACCTGCGCTTCCCTGTGTGTATAACAATTATAGTGTGGACGCTGTGCATGAGCCTAGGCACATTTTACTAATGCACTGTTAAAAAAAACACTGAAATGCTGCGCTTTTGACTTAAGATCAGGTTTTTTTTTGTTCAATGGTGCGATCACTTCCCGCTGCCACAAGATAGCAATATGCCAATAATGAATGTGAACACACCTTACTGTAAGACCAGCACGCCCATGATTGGAATGATGGGCGCAAGTGCATTTGCTATTTAAACGACGTGGGCGCTGGACGGGACATTAACAACTGCGTTGGTCGTAAACTAGCAAAGACACTTGTGTTGGGCTTTGGTATTTAAATTTACCTAGCAGCTCAGTAGGAATAAGAAAAGAAAACACTGATTTGCAAATTGGTAAATAGCCATATTTGTTTGAAAAAAAAATTCTACATCAGTGTTTACGTGCTAGCAATCTTCATTTTCATCATTGTTTGCACATTGCTATTTCTGGAAGATGGCAGGACTGAGTATTGCATGGCCTGTGTGCGTGTGCCACTAAAGAAAATTCCCAAACCATTTTGTTATTCATCACAAAAGCCCTAAATATAAGACTGCATTTTTAGAGCCATACTTATCATTAGATAATCATAGATAATTATTTCTGAAATATTGGACTGAAGATACAGCTAGCTGGCTAACCTTAGCTTACAGTTAGGTTGTTGGTTGCCCCTACCTTGCATTACCTTTGGCTAGTAGAAAACAATCATTAGTTGTACACCTTTGCTTTGTACTGTTAGCCCACATAATGTATTGTTGACAAAAATCAACACTGAATGTCATAAGTTAAATAGTATTATTACAAGTAATTTGGCAAGCTAGCCAACAACACATATTCACTAAGATAGCATTTAGCCAGCAATAACGTTAGCGACCAGGCAAGGTAAGGTTAGCCAGCTAACTGTTACTTGGCCAAATGGCATGGACTTGGTTTTTTTCACTTCGTAATGTCAGCAAATAAAGTACTTTGAAAAAGGCATTCTAGCATATTTTACTACCCAGGCCTTTCCTGGGAGTCTGGATGAATTAGCAGACGTTTTCCACGTAGATAGTATTTTATACCTTAGCTAGCTATCAATATGCAAGCCAGCTAAAGTTAGCTAACATTAGCCAGCTAAAACCCTATATTTCTCATGCTTTGCATGGTTTTTGGCTTACAGCATTAGGACGAAAACCAAACAAAGGTCCCTCCATTAATCAAATGACCTACCAATGTTGACCTTATTAGCTTTCCGACGTCACATTCCTGTTTGGCCGGACGGGCCTCACTAGATACATAATCTCATCACCTGTTCCGGCGCCTATGGAGTGTGTGAGCAACAGGATGCTGACTGCATCGGAAAGCATCAGAGCACGCATTTTGATTATTGCTTCTTCATAAGTAATAATCAAACTTTACCAGGTGCCCACAATTAGATAATTATTGATAAGACATGTTTTTCTGAATGACCATACGCCTTTCCTTGAAAAATTGGTACTTTTACTTCACTTGCCCCAGACACATAGAAAAAAGTCCATTTTGATTTTGTCTTGCATTGCAAGACCATACCCACAGCGCTGCGAAGGAAGGTCTGGCTAGTCCAAACAATATTCTGGGAATAGGAGAAAAACATTCAACTGGTTGATTGGCTTTAAAAAAAATTTTTTTTAAATTGTTAAATCTAATTTTTAATTTCAAATTTTTAAATCTAATTGCGGGACGCAGGCACAGTGCCTCTGGAAAACAGCCACGGAAAGGAACCTGTTTAGGTGGAACATGTGCAAGTAGGGAGGTGAGCTCTGGATTTAAAATGGTAGTTGAGTGTGTGATGAGAATTTAATAAAAAAAGATCCATTTAATTTGACTGTTGGTTTTAGCTAGAAGTTAGTTTAGCTAGTAGTTTCTGCTTTTTAATTGGAGGAAAGTCAAACTAAACTTGGGCTCTGTGTGTGGGAGCTTTTCTTCTGCAGCTATAGAAGGGACTAACACAGAGATGATGTGACCTCCACCCCCTAATCTTTCATTTTCTTTGGCTACACCATTACACCATCTACTCCTAACCTCCCCCTTCCTCTCTTGACAGCTCATTTTTGAACAAACACAGATGATCAATAGAGATGTGAGGAAACATGGGAGAGGCATGGTTCTGGCAGTTGTGTGCCAAGTCATGATTTGTGCGTGTGTGTTAGTATGTGTGGTGTGTTCATGTTGCATGCAGGTGAATGTGTGTGCATTTTAGGGCAGAGGTAGTGGGTGGAAGGTGGACCACAGAAGCCTTAAATGTTTACCAAGGGACCCCAGGAGGCCTGTGCTGAGCCTCCCTCTTCTCTGATTGGCTTAGGTGGCCTTCCTGTGAGTCTAAGAGTCTGTAATTGGCCGAAAGAAGGAGAGGAATGGGGGAAAACATGCTTGAGATGGACATGAAGCACCAGCCTTGCCAGTGCTTTGAGAAACTCTTTCACATGAGACGTGGGGGGGAGACCAATCGCAAGATTAACATGAAGCCATATGTTGGAGTTTAGGGGTTTGTTTGGCCCGCTTTTATAGAACTTTGGTTCCTTGACTGATTAAAGAAAAGAAAAGACAATGTGGAAAAAAACCTGATTAAGCCCAATAAAGCTGGTTTGAAAGTTCACAGTGACAACAGTGATCTAGCTGTTGATAAGGGGAGTAAAATGTGATGTTTTTAATCATAACTTTAGAATGACGTGTCATCAAAACTGAAGGGTGAGGGAGGTCTGAAAGGATCTGAAGAAACACTTTGCCAAAATGGGAAATGCAGAAAATGAGCAATAATTGACTTTAAATAGAGCATTTTAGTCAGGCCAGATGAGCCCGCTGCTTCACAGCTCTCTGCCATGAATTCTTGCATTGTAGAACTTGGCCCCTGCCACTTGGAATTCACACACACACGTGCGCACACACACACACACTTTTTGTTACATTTTGAGTATATTCAAAAGTCCTGCCTTAGAAACTGCAAGTAACAAAATTGAATTTTGCAAATATGTTGAGATTTTTGTTTGTTTCTTAGTTTTTGCTGTAGTATCATGTTCTAGAGACTTTTTGCTCATAATCTATTTCGGAGTGCCAGTAATAGGTGCCAGAATACAGTATGTGCTGTTATACACTCATAGGACTGGACATAACACTTATCTGAACTTTGCTCATGCATTTCTTTGCAATCTCTGCAGTCTAAAGTTGTTAGTTTTAGAAAATGTGCCCGAGGTTGCCATAATTTTTGCTAAGTTGTATATAAAAGGTAAAAATGTTGAAGAATGTGAAAGAATCTTTCGGCTTGCTATTTGTGATGGCAAACTTTGTTTGATATGCTGTATAGCTCGCTGTAGTTCTATGGCTTTAAGATCCACTGTCATCAGACTGTAACAGAACTGAGGAAAATGTTGGCAGTGTTGCCCTGAGAAACATAGCCTCCACGTTTGGGGTTGCTGGCTGCTCAGTAAAGTTGTGGAGACACAGCTGTAAATAGCCAAGGGTGCGGACAGAAAGTTTGGCCTATATTTAGATGTTGGACATGACTGGTAGAACTTGTCTACCAACACCAACTTACTGGCCAGGACAAGTCTGTCACCGTTTTGCTATATAATGTTGAAATACTATATACTGTTAATAAATAAATATAGATATATATACCGTTTATCATTTTAGTTGTGGCCTGAATGAGACAGGCAGTCATCAGATATCTGTGTTAAAGGTTTTATTGGGAAATTCAAGTCTATTTTTTAGAGGGGGAGTCAAGCTCAGGAGAGTGTTAATGTGGTTCAATTTTTTTTGTTGCCAAGATGTCTTTCTAGATTCCACAAGATGCGATGATTGAAAAAAGACCAAAAGTCACACCTAATACTGCTTGTTAACGTGGTCTTGATTTGGTTTGGGATTTAAATAGCCCAAAGCTAAAATAATCAATGTTCTTGTATTAACATTGGATATCCATGTGTAATGTGAAAAGTGTATGTAAATACAGGCTCAATAGAGAAGACAGTGTCTTTTAAGTTATAATGTCAACCTTTGATTAAGTCTCAGGGTGAGTGTACAAAGAAATGTATTGTACAGGTAGTGTAAATTCAATGTTTCCTTTAGGGGAAACTGTAGCTCATTGTTTCGCAATCAGACAACCTGCAGCTACTATTTTTGCTACACGAAGACACACAAGCGTCGTCTTTGTAGTTAAAGGTCCATGCTCGCCAACACACTAACAATCCGTTCATAGAAGGATAGTTATGTATTCAAAATAGTGCTTTTCCGTTACAGAGAGCAACAATTTTTTTTTTTTCCACAACAATGGACACAAAGATTTTTGAATGTGGTACGACGTTCAAGTAATTTAGTAATAATTAAGCCAAGTTAGCCCTTGGAGCTAATGCGTGCCTAACTATGCTTATGGCACATCGGAAATGTGCAACAGAGGTTTTTGCCCACACTAGATATGAAACAAAAACCAGAGGATATATTGCATTGAGTTTCTGGGAGTTGTACATTTTCAACCTTTAAGCATAGGCAGAAGATAACAGTATCTCAGAGCCTTGCTTCCTCCCCTGATATTTCATTAGCTATTAGTTGGCATTAAAGAAGTTACATAAGTGTGACTTGTTGCTTATGTTTCATAACAACTATTCTTTCTGCAGTCATTTCTAAACCTACAGTAGACATACAGTATGTCTGAATGAAATAATGGCTAATGATACATTTCTAGACAAACAGATGAACAACATAGAAAAAATTCATCAAACATTTAATTTACAAATGCTGCAGCAGCAACCTGGCATGATAACTAATTATGCAGTGTCCCGTGTTAGGTTTCACATACACCAGCTGAAAATAAATGGCATCCCCAATTTGTGCTCACAGGGCAGAGAGAAAGAAAGGGAGAAAAAGAGCGAGCGAGACAGAGTAGTGAGGGAAGGAGGTTTTTTTTCACATGGGCATGTCATCATGGAGTTCAACTGATAATTATAATCAGTGTCTCTGCCCCTCTCTCATTCACTCCTCTGTCTCTCCCCAGCATCATGGCTGTCTTGTCCTCCTCCAATCTCCTGCTCCTTCTCCTAATTTCTTTTCTGGACTGGCTGTCGACTCCAGGATCTGCATTTGTCATGGGCCGGGACCACGTGACGTCATCAGGTAGGTTAATGGTGTTTTTAATGTGTCAAGACTAATAAGCAGAAAAAAGAAGAAAAAAATCTTCAGTTTATTAAGTTCTTTACGTGCAGTTCATCAAACATTAACAAATGGGATTTAGGTTTTGCATTCAGGATGCTGTTGACACTTCTTATCATGTGTTATGTCAGACATCAGTTGCAGAATGCTGTTTGCTCAGATACATGTGGAAAGGTTCACAATTGAGCAAACGCTGCTCTTTCCTGGTTTGCTTTGTCAAATAGAGCTAGGGTAAATATAAGGTCAGAGCTTTCCTGTCAAAGTCCAGGGACAGGGCGACGCATGACGTTCAGCCAGCTAATTCATCTGTCACTGAAACACTTGAAATAATTTGGTGAAGGAATGTTGCGGCTGAGAAAATCCGGCCCAACATAAATTGTGATTTAACCACTTGAAATCCCTAAAGAAATAGGTGGCTAGAATAGTTTCCAAAATTGATGCTCAGAATCCCAATCACAAAATTGACAGATTAATAGCATTGGGATATTTTGGCGTCATCGTCTAATAGTTGAAGCCACATTTGGCTGGAATTGGGTCAAAGTGTGCAGTCCTGCAACCTTAGCCAAATAAATCTGTTTATTTAAAAAAAAAAAAAAAAAAAGTCTACCTATGCTAGAACAGCACATGATTTAGAGAAATTGTCACCAGCCAAAATACAACTCCCGAGAATGGATCAATTCTGATGTTGACTTTGTCAAATTGTGTCTGTCTGGCTGGTTTCTTCTGCTGAGTTTGCATTCCTGTTTTTTTTTTTACAATGGGATTCCACTTCTGAAAGCTGGATCACATATTACTTTCTATTGAAACCTTTATTATTCATTGGCCCGGTTTACAGAAACATATATGTGAATTAACTTTTATTCAAAAAAGTGAACACTGAACATGTGCAAACCCTGACTATGTGTATATCTTACAAATCCAAAGCGTGAAAAATTAGGATATAGCCAGGATTGCCTGCATATGGCTCTTGCTAGATCTTTATTGATATTCAGAGTCTGGGTCGGGATTGCCCAACATGGCACACAGCTCTCACAGTTCATGGTACTGCAAACATTTATCAACACAAAAAAGTCATCCTTGAATATACATTTTTGCACACTGTCTTTTCAGTATATTCTTGGGTGCATCGGCTCATTGCCTTTAAGAAGTGAGCCGGACCGTATTAGAGAGAGACCTGAGAAATATCCAAAGAACTGGGGGGATTGTGGCTATGACGTGGGCTCTAATGGAGGCCCTATGTACTGTGTATACCTGTACATGTACTCAGCAGATGTTAATGGTTTCTCTGCACCCTCCATTTGCATTGGCACTTCCTTTCTGTATGATGATCCCTGAGGATCCCTCTAAAGAGCATGCTGTCTGTGCATGCTGTTAAGTTATTAATGGTCCAGTCAACAGCGTTGGACAAGGTATTTACTTTATTTGCAACATTCACAACGTATTTGATGTAGCTGACATTTAATGTAGTTTTCTTTTCTAGTTTGAGGGTTTGACTTTAGCGATGTGTGCGTTTGTACTAGGATTGTACAAACTGACTGTATATCATTTAAAAGAAGACACTTACTCATCAGTCCACATACAGTGGGTACGGAAAGTATTCAGACCCCTTTAAATTTTTCACTCTTTGTTTCATTGCAGCCATTTTCCA
>NC_048411.1:3919373-4016718 GCF_013103735.1 Etheostoma cragini | reverse complement strand
TTTGGAAAAAGGCTGCAATGAAACAAAGAGTGAAAAATTTAAAGGGGTCTGAATACTTTCCGTACCCACTGTATTTACTGATGAGTTTGATGAGTAGCTGTGTGGAAGCATGAAAGTGGTCTTTTGTGATTTTTAAAATTGCAAAGATTAATCAAGTAGTTGGCAACTTTGAAATTAATCCGCAACTTTTTTGATTATTGATTAGTCTTATTGAGTAAGACAATAAGTACAAATTCTTTGATTCCAGCTTGTTAAATTGGAATATTTTTCTAGTTTCTTCTCTCCTCTGTGACAGTAAACTGAATATCTTGGAGTTGTGAATAAAACATGACATTTGAGGAAGTCATTTTGGGCTTTGGGAAACACTGATCCACATTTTTCACCATTTTCGGATTTTTCTTTTTGAAGATTATTTTTTTCCCCTTTATTTGACAGCGATAGTAGATGGACAGGAAAGAGGGAAAGAAAGAGAGGGGAGGACCTGCAGCAAAGGGCCGCAGGTTGGACTTGAACCCGGGTCGCTGCAGGACTCAGCCAACGTGGGGCGCATGCTCTTACTGGGTGAGCTAGAGGTCACCCTATTATCTGACATTTTATAGACCAAACAACAAATCTATTAATTGAGAAAACATTCAACAGATTAATTGACTATGAAAATAACTGTTAGATGCAGCCTGAGTGATAAAACCGAATCCACACCCTTCTTCTTCTCTCTTTTTTAAGGGGCTTTCTAAATGACAAAATGCCACCATTATTAATGCTATGTGTTGACTGATGAATGTTGTAGTCACACACTCAGATTTAAAGCGGATATGTGGGATGATCAGGCAATAAAGAAATCCAAACTTCACCAGCTATTAGTTGCTTGAGTCGAGTTTTCAGGGAAAATAAATGACTCAGTGGGCCGATGTGTCTCAGAAGTTTTAAAACATTGATTCAATTATCACATGCTGTGTGGACATATTGTTCTTTCTGCTCCTTGCAGTTTCTAGTGCTGTTCCAATGCGGCTGCCAGTGCTGGTACTAAAGCAACATGTTTTGCTTCACAGATCTTTGTTGTAAATCAGCTCCTCTTCTTGTCCATTATAGAGCTTGTGAAAGTCGTATCGGCGTGAACACACTGTAAACATTCCCATTCAGATTAATGGTTTAAGGCCATGTTTGCATTCTGACTAGAAATGGATGTATCATACATTGGTGGGTATTGCTATGCTTTCCAGCCATTGGGTTGGAAAAACGGCATGTGTTGAGTGAGAATCCCAACTCAGTATCCCAGACAGTGATGATGTGAAAACTACAGTGTATATATATATCCACATAACTTTATAAATGTGTATAAAATGATAATGATAATATTGTAGTTACTGTATATTATATAAATATTTGGTAATATACACATATAAAAGGTAGGATTTCAATGCTGGTTACATCTTAAAAGGCCATGTTACATTAGAGTAAAAGCACTAAAAGATGGGTCTGTCTGCTGTTAAATAAAAAGTTATATCACAAGAGTTTTCAGCTCCACATCTTTGCCCTTGGGCCTTTTGGCTTTGTATTTATTCCCAAATGTCTTTATATCTGTGGGTTTACATTACCTTTCTTATGAACTCTTAGACACACCACTGATAGCCAGGTGGTCCACCTCCTTCAATTGTTGAAACGGTCTCCAGCGCCTCTTCCTCAACAACCGTTAAAACATCTGTACACACAAAGCTGCCACTGATAGCATGAGCAAACACACACAGCACACATGTGACTTTCTCAAGCTTAGAATTGCGTAAATCTCCAATCCTGACACCTGCTTTCTACACATGAAACGGTCTGTCTATATTTGACCTTTTAACACCCTTTCTCTCAGACACATACAAGGTTACAGAAATCATTCTGTCTTGTAGGTGAGTAACTAAAACTCGTAAAACTTCGAAAAATGTGTTTTTGGCGTGGTTTAATGTCATTTTGTTGCACAGTAATACAGCCATCCTGAAAAGCTGAGGGTTATACTGTTTCTGCAGCATTTTAATGTGTTGTAGAGCCGGCCACATTACAAGCCAAGAGTAGACGTTTGGAGATGCTTCCTATGTATTTAAAGGCTTACCAAAGTAATTATAGCTAGTGCACGTCGTTTGTCCCGATCTGTACTTACACACACTCTTTCACTTTCTTCCCCTCAACTTTTCCTGAGCGTCTGTCTGTGTCTCGGGACGATTAGCTCCTTAGGGCTATGGCTTGATCCTGTTGAGCGAGGCTTTGTTCCTGGCCACAGAGGTGGTAACCAGTGGTAAAAGTGCTGAGGTTTGACACAATCTAGAGTTACTTCTGCTTAAAAGACAAGCAGAGGATGTGTTTGCTCAGTTGGGGCCTCATTTAGGATTTGGTGTCTGAAGTTACACACAAAGGGAATACAGGGGTTGAAATGCTACAAAATTGAATGATCACTGCGAAGAAACAGCTCTAACAGCAATATTCTACACGTAGGAGACATATTCTGAGTTTAATAAAAGTGAGTTTTAAGGGCAAAGGTTTATTAGAAGCAGGGCAGACTAAGGAGTACCGTATCAAAGGTTATAGAGAGCCAAAGTGAACATGTTTGATACTGTTATTCATTTAATTTCTTTTTTGATGGATAAATCAAATATGAAAACTTCACTTAACATCCCAAATAGCAAGTAATAGCAAGTACTGTCAAACTTTCTTAAAATATGAAAACTAAACCTTGGGAACAAATTGAACTCTTTCAGATAGATAGATAGTGTGTGATGGGTGATTACAATGAGTGATTGAAGCGAGTGGAGCAGTGACCCTAGCACAATGTTTCCCAAACTTAGGGTCGGGACCCAAAATGGGTCGCAGACCCGTTTTATTGGGTCGCCAATTGGCAGTAAAATGCATATTAAGGGTTTCTCTCTCTCTCTCTCTCTCTTCTCTTATCCTAGGAGGGGATAAGATGAGTTGAGAAAGGGGTGAGACACAGAAGAAGAAGAAGAATAGAGACCTTTTCCGTTTTTGTTTACTTTTATAATGGAATAAATATACTTCATATACTTCATTTAAATTGATGGTTTGTTCTGTCTTTTGTCCACAGTTTAAAATGTAGATGTTACAATTATTCATGGTGTATTTTTGTAAATTTGGGTCCCAGGGAGACACCATATTTCTCTTTAGGGTCTTGAGCTGAAAAAGTTTGGGAAACACTGCCCTAGCAGATTGGAATAAGCTAGAAAGAAAAGACAGGGAGAGAAAGATGAGGAGAGAAAATGTGTTCACTTATTATATGCAAGTGTCCATGCTGCAGGCCAGACACCCCCGCTTGTCTATATTTACTCTCACTTGGATGGGATTTTATGTCATGACATCTCTAAGCCTATTCTGGGGGCCATAATGGGAATACAAGAGATTATCATCATTAGTTCAACCTAATAAATTGCAGGGACAAGACATAGCTGCCTGGGTCACTGCATGGTCAAACACACCAGATTGTTTCTGTTAGACTTCAAAGCTATGAACACTGTTGGGAATCACTAAAAGCAAGTCCCAAAACTTTTAAGAGGGAAGGAAAAAGCCATTGGTCCTGTTTTGCAACTGGGAGGAAAGGCAGAACATGTTCAAGGAATCAGACAATGGCACTTATGAAGGTGTAAGTTCAGTGTGTGTGTGTGTGTGTGTGCATTTGTGTGTGTGAAACTATGTGTGCATGTTGGCAGTTATTTATATCACCTGTTTACATTCTCTTGTTGTATCTTGTTGCAGCCTCTCACCTTTCTCCCCCTATCTTCTTGCCCACTTCTCACCATTTTCTGGCTCCCTTGAATGCCACATGGCCTCCTGACTTGAACATTTCACCTCGACTGTTAAGCTCTTTTTGAAGGGTTGTACTTTCCTCCAGTAAATGTTGGTATGAGTGCATTTGTGAAATAAGGAAAATTCTGTATTTGATCCCTTGCCTCTTCCAATCTTTTTCTTCTCGTCTGCTCATTCACATTCCCTGTGGAAGACAATCAAAGCTGTCTGCTGCACACAAATTAACACATCTACTGGTGTGTTTTGCAGATAGTGCATGCGTATATGTGTATGGTTCAAGGATATTGCAGGACTCGGCATGCGCAGACTGACAGGCACTTTTAGCCTCAGAACAGTGTCAGTGTGGGCTGCCAATGTTCCATCTGGTTAACAGCAACACACACAGACAGACTGATGGTGCTACAGGAAGCCTTGTGGATCGTCTGGCATGGGTGCTGCGATAGCAGGAGGAAGTCGCTGCTAATAATTAATACTAAATAACTTGACTTAACTGTTCAGCTGTGCCTGCCTATTCAGAAGACAAAAAGCAAGTGAATATTGACTGTTAAAAACGGCATCTCTAAATCAGAGTCCAGTTTATTGCCAAGTAGGCTTTCACATATACAAGGAATTTGCTTTTGTGTATTGGTGCACAGACAAGAAGCATAAATATTGTCTGGAAATAAAAATAAGAACTCATTTCAGTGGGGGTCCCGGGCCTTGTTGATGAGGGCAGCTACCGATTTTTTTGGCCTGCGAGAAGGGAATGTGTTTTAAATAGTGAAGTTCGTGTCTGGGGTGTGAGGGGTCAGTCCCAATCTTTCCTGCCCACCTCAGGGTCCTGGAGGCGTACAGGTCCTGCAGGGACTGCCCTTGTCCTTGGCTGTGGCAGCAGTGTAACATGGTAATGGAGGAGGAGAGGATTGACTCAATGATGGCGGTGTGGCAGTGCACCATCATTGTCTTTGGCAGGAGACCTTCTTCAGCTGCTGCTGAAAGCACACCAATGGCACAACTGAAGTCCAAAAACAGGATCCTGGTGTTGGTTCTTGAGGATTCCAGGTGATATAAAATACAATGCAATGTTTGCTTAAATAGCGTACAGTTTGCACTTGTGTGATAGCTTCAACCAACCTACATGCAGCAGCAATTCAGTGTTGAGTGTCTTGTAATTGTATTTATGCTGTCAGTCGAGGGTAGAGAAGTTATGAGTGCACGGACCAGGGACAACAGGTTCTAATGTTCGGCAGCCATGTGTGTATTCTCTTTAAGCATAGGGCAATTCAAATCAATTATGTGCTAATACGAATGAAGAGACACTCAGTGTCCATATGTCTAGTGTTTATGTGTCTGTCTATTTGTCTTTTCTGTGCTATTTTTGAAAGTATAGTAGCAGATAGACAACACTTCCTAAAAACACACTCACAAACAGTACAATGCAGTCCAAAAGCAATAGATGACTAAGTTAATTTATTTAGTGCTTTAACCTTCTAAAACCACTACCATTTGTGAGTGTTGTTTTGCTTCTGTCATGTTATTAGCTCATCAGCTGTGATGGCTGTGAAGCGTGAAGATTCAGAACATTGCGTGTCCTGAAGCATGTCTGTTAATGTGCAACAGCTTGGTTGCTAAATATGAATCGGGCCAGTATGTTTTAAGTTTAATTTGTAGCAGTTTTAACTGATTTTGGACATGTCACTAGGATATATAATGAGAACAGTAACAGACCCAAATTTGAGCCATGAGGGACACCGCACAGAATGACAGCTGGGAAAGATAATTAATCCACTCCAGAGACATTTCTTTACTATAACCAGTATTGAAAAAAACTACAACGTATCAACAATGCCTTACAATACAAATTAGATTTGAATGTCTCATGTCTTTTAGCTTTTTAAAATGAATTTGACTTTATTCTCAGACTTTAATTTCGAAACAGAAATAGTTTATAATGTCAAATGTTGTTCTCAATGACATTTCTGTTTTGCAGCCCAAAATATGATGATGTTAAAACATAATCCACACATCCACTCTATCTGACATCTTTCTGCCTTTCCCTCTCCCTCCTCCTCCTCCTCCTTACCTCGTGTCCTGTCTCTCCCTGTAGCAGCTTTTTTTAAGCGTTATTAACCTCAACACCAGCTTAAATCTGCAAATGAGCTGTAAAATGTGGTAATTCATAGCGTCGTAGCCTCATTTCCCTCTGCTCATGACAGTCTGGCATTTTACAGTTAACTGATAAAGCCTGGTTGCACCTCTCTCACCGCCTTTTTAGTTCTGTTTGCCAGTTGGCACATGGCCCGGTAGAAGAGTGCGTTATTTATGGTTTTTAGTGGATTTTAAACCTTAATGGCTAAAGCTGACATTGAGGTAGTTAAGTGGTTTCCTAGCTTCTCTGTATGGACTGATGAAGATGGGACTGTTTATATATCTTGGCTGCGCACACAACCAAAAAGGGCTGAAAAAAACATGTGGACAACCAAGATAAGCGCACACACACATACAAACGCTAGGGATTTCAAAATACACTCAACTCACGATCTGATACGATTTATGATTTTAAGAAGAATGAGCTCCAGACAAAGACTGAAAAAAATATTCCTTTATATTTCTATAAACTGTGCAAAACAACAGATGTTTCTTCTCATCATGAGTGCAACAAAAATTGTATTTTATGTTAAATAAATCTAATGAAATAAAAAAGTATCATTAGATTTTCAAAACAAATCCCACATTAAAATAATTACCATAAATAAATAGAAAACGAAAGTATTCAAGTAAATACACTAAGAACACTTAGTGACGTCTAAAGTCAAACAAGTAAAATCAAAAACAGATTATGCAGATTCATTTTTAAAAAATTTTGTTTATCTTATCCTGTTATTTTTACACATTTACTGTATATTTTTTAACCAATTTGCGATGCATCAATATGCATTATGCATGCCTAACTTGGGCTGGGTACTGAATTTGAACACGTTATTGGTATTAATATTGGTATCTGTAACCGTATCTATATTGAACATTGTTGAACGATACTCAGCCATATCCTTAACACACACAAAATTAGGGTTCTTCTTGAAGCCAAAGGCTTTCAACTGCTGATACTTTAATGACAGCTGGCAGGTACAGGCATTTACAGGGTTTAGCTTCCCATCACTGAACTGGTTATATTAGTATGTTTAGAAATTGGAAGTGAGGCCTTGCAACATAATTATTAAAAGTCTATGCTTGGCAGGTAATCAACATGTAGCTACCAAGACATTGCCCTGTGGCTTGTGAGCTGTTACAACTAGAACAGTTCTACAGTTTCTTTTACAGCAATGTGTGGCTTTAACCATTATTATATCAGAGTAGAAGAGTAAGAGAGGAAGGATTATAGTCAGCAAATGAGTGAGAAAGAGAGACACTAAGAATAAGCTGAGACTTGATTCTCAGTGCTGCTGCACGACCTTTCACCTCTGACATACTTCGGATTTGCCTACCATCCACAGACATGTTCAACAATGCAAACAACTTTAAAAAAAATAGCTCTACCTTCTGACCTTTGCCAGCAGAGCCCCAATTTTTTATGGAGAGGTTAACTTTCAAAACGTCTGTGTGCTTCCAGGTCTTCTCCACCCAGAATAGAACAGCAGCTGTTAGCAGCTATTTAAACATGTCTCATCGTGTAAATAATTACACATTAACAACAGTTTGAAGGAGCAAATGATGGAAGGGTTGATGATGAAAGGAGGAAAATTAAAAGAAAATTGCATGACGAATGAAATTAAATAATTGCCTGACTGAAATATTGCCTGACTTTGCAGCATATTTTAACCCTAAAACATTTCCAAGGTGTTATTTTACTTTTTATGTAACCTGTCTTGCTGTAGTTTGAAGCCCTTCTTTCCACCCAGTGTCGGCAGAAAGCTCTTTGACGGTGGCAGCTGGAATTTGTCGGGTGGGGGAGGGAGGCCGCCAGGCCGAGTTGAAATAGCAAAGCTCTGGGAACAACGACAGTGTGCAGAAGATGAAGGGAGGGTTAAGAGTAAGAGGCACAACGGTGCAGGAATGCATTGAATTATGAGGTTGCATTGACATCAAATAGAAAGTTAGCAAACTAATCAAAGTAATGGTGCATATTCTGTATGAATAAATGATAAGTATTTGCAGGCTGGCCTGCCTCTGAATGGGCTTGTTTGATAGGGTGTTCTGCTGTGGTGTCTGGGATTAATGTTAGCTAGGGATGCATGGTGGCAGCTTGTGGGTCTGTGTCCAAATGTTGCATGCATGCACATGCTGATAGAAAAGTATGTGGAGATGATTTTTGCTTAATGTTAATAAACTTGAAAAACTATCCGATGACAGTGCCTTGCTGCATTGGCACAGCACTGCTCAAGTATGTGTTTAATTCCCTGCCTTGTGTTGTGAAGTGAAGCAGGTTGTGTTCTGGGTTTGGTTTGTGATTTATGCTGCAGCCAGTGCTGGAAGCGAGCGGGGTAGAGCCAAAATCAATGATTCCTTCAGTTGCTTATTTATGGTTGCACCAAACCTTGTGCCTCTCAGCTGGATGAGAAACTGGCCTTCGAGCAGAAAGGGAGGCTGCGGGGGATTTGTGATGAGGAGTGACAGGGTGCCGAGGGAGAGGTGCAAAGGGCTAAGATAGGGTCTCAGGGTGGGGCAGAGGAGGGATGGAATGACCATGAATAAAGGTAATTAAGGCCCAGGGACTGACATTTCATGCAATATAGCTCCGTCTTTCATCAAGTTGTTTTCCTACTCACAGATTTACAGAGAGCAGAAATCAATTTAAAAACAAGATAAGATGCAGACTGCAAGTTAGCCTTATCTCCCGCCAGCCTAAAGGTTGTCCCCACTGCACATTACATGGCTTTCATCAGGTTTGTGTATTTTTTCTTATGGAAGCTGACTGCTACTGATTTCCTAACCTCCATCACTGAAAGAATGTAACTCTAATGCTGGGACTATAGATGAAATTTAGCATCTAGGTAACTTTGGTACTGTTAAGGAGCTAAAAATAAATACATACATTTAGGTGGATGTTAAGGAATGAGGCATGCTAACACAATGCCTGTGTTTATTGGTCAAATATCAGTCTTTGAAGAATGGGTGGTAAACTTTTGTGTTTATATTGCACTATTGTCATTTAGATAAAATTGTATACTCTGAAAAAAGGGACCGCTGATGGGGTTTTAAGGAGGTGTTTTAAGGAGAAGTTTTTTTCAGCACTGTTAAATTCATAACTTTAAAACCCCATGATAGACGTCAATAAAGGGGATTGATTAGCCAATCTTCTGTTTGTTCTGATCCTTCTTCGTGTTTCTCTCGCTGTCTTCCAGCCCCCGTTGAACCTCACATCACAGAGTGCACATCGAGGAACCAGGAGACTTTCCGATGTTGGTGGAGTCCAGGGAACTTCCACAACCTGTCCTCCCCTGGAACACTCAGATTATTCTACCTTAAGAAAGTGTGAGTGCGATAGACACAGTTCCTTCTCTACCAGGAGACGTTGAAGTAATTGTTTTTTTTCACATGAAGCACTTTACGTATCTGTGTGTGCACAAAAAAGTCACATTTCTTCTTTTGTTTTTTCTTGTCTTTCTTTTGTCTTTGTTTCCTTCATTCAGCTTGCCCACCAGTGAATGGAGAGAGTGTCCGGAGTACATTTATTCAAATAGGGAGTGCTTCTTTGATATGAACCACACATCTATTTGGATCCCCTACTGCTTGCAGCTCCGCAGCCAAAACCTCACCTATTTCAATGAGGATGACTGTTTCACTGTGGAGAATATCGGTTAGTTGCATACATTTGTGCATATATCCAGATTGTTGCAATATGTCTTATGAATTAGAGGAGTTTTACATTGCATTTCCAGTGGACACAACATCGTGAAACATGTTCTGGCACAATTTCTTTTTTCCACATGTAGAAGTAGCTGTACTGATAATTAAAGTAAATTATTGAAACAGACATAATCATATACAGTGCTGTGGGACAGCAGAAAATGGTGGTTGCTAGTATTATAGATCAAATGCACAGGCAGCTTCTATGAAATGGTACTTGCTTCTGCATATCGATTAAACCAGCAAATTTCACATGCCTGTCAATATCACAGCAAGTGTCAGATACAATGTGTTTACACAGAAGATGTTCCAATGTCCGGTGGTCTTTATCTAACCAGTACTGTACAAGATGCTGATAGATACTGTATTATCACATGGTATTGTCATATTTTTGCAGATATAGAAACTTTATTAGCTCTCCTCATGTGCAAATGATTATTGGCATGTTTTTATAGATAACATTTGGATGTTGTCTTCCACTGAACCCAGAGTAGGGTGTAGAGTAAAGAAGCGTCCAGTGTGCGTCTGTGTGTCCAGAGCACAGTATATCAGCAGCTACCAGTTGGATTTCCAGATTAGCTAAAAATATTCCTAGTTCCCAGATGATCAATGTTAATGTTTTTGGTGACCACCCTGACCAATGCCACCATCAGCCTGAACATTCTACTTGTACCCAAGAAATATCAATTTGTAATGGGCAACTTTCCATTGAATATACTAAGAAGATCCTGTTCCTGGGAGGATTAACCTTTTCCATTGTTAACAATGAGCTTTCCTCCTTCCTTCCTCCCTTCCTTCCTTCCTTCCTTCCTTCCTTCCTTCCTTCCTTGAACAACCCTCAGGCCCAAATGTGATCCATTTACACAAAATATCTTGTCGTCTAACAGGTTAATTGAACACTGTACTGTAGTACTGTAGAGTATAATGAACATATTTGATTAAATGTTAGTTTTTGTTTTATCAATTTTAAACCACTGAGAACCAGTTATATTTTATTTCACCGTAGCTTCGCAAGTTCATATAAAGCACATTCTACTAGCAATTACATACATACAGCAAAGGAGGCCTCTACTATATACTCTAGATTTTTGAAATTGATTTACTTTTCAAACACATACAGGCAATTCTTTGATTCATTCAGCCATCCATTAATTTGCCAGGTCCATAAGCATGATATAAATTATCCTAAATGTTTTCATTCTGCTCAAACTGAACCCTGGCCCTTTTCCCGGCAGTACATCCTGACCCACCAGTGTCTTTAAACTGGACCCTGCTGGAAATAAGTCCCTCTGGGCTAAGTTATGATGTCATGGTCAACTGGGAGCCCCCACCCTCTGCAGACGTAGAGACAGGCTGGATGCGCATTGAGTACGAGATCCAGTACAGAGAGAGAAATTCCACAAACTGGGAAGCGGTAAGTCTACAATTTACTTGCTAATGAATTCTCTCTCTTCCTCCTCCACCCATTCCTCCACCCATTAAAACTTTACAAAAGGCCTCTGTGCACATGCACACGTTGACACAAATTCAAACACTAATGCACGCTCTTTAAAGTAAATTGTAGGTAGGTCATACAGGCACAGTGTCTTGTTTCTCCTCCCCCTTCCGCCTCCTGAACTCCTTGGGCTAAACTTGCAGTGTAGCTTTGTTGGCAAGGCAGTGGAAGCAAAAGCAAGGCCCTCTGGGAAAACACAGCCTCGCCGAAGGAAGTGAAGGGAGGTATCTGTAGGTCAGCGGCCACGGGACCTTGCACAGGCTCATTTTCATTACAGCTGGGCCAGCCTGTTTGACAAATGCAGCCTTGGAAACAGTTTTAACGCCCTCCATCATAACAGCATGTCCTCTGTCCAATGTACTGCATGTATCAGAAATGCCTCAACAATTGGACCTTTGGAGAAGTCCCTCTTATATACCAGAAAAAACATAGACCTCCTGATACCCGGATTAGCTTCTGTCGGCTTCAGTTCAGCGTCTGTTAGGATAAACAAAAGCTGAAACCTTTTCTGATTAATTGAAACACAGCAAAATCACTTTATTTAGTTTATCTTGAATTCCTTCTGTTTAATCTCTCTCTCTTTCTACATATTTCTGTATTTTAGTTGGAGATTCAGCCGCAAACACAGCAGACAATCTACGGTCTGCACATAGGAGAAGAATATGAAGTGCACATCCGCTGCAGGATGCAGGCCTTCACTAAGTTTGGAGAGTTCAGCGACTCCATCTTCATTCAAGTGACGGAGATTGCCAGCAAAGGTAAGCTCAGCACTCAATCCTCCGGTTAAATGCAATAAATGAATGATAAATAATAATAATGATAATGCTTCGTTCGGGTCAGAGAGGCAAGGTGCAAATCCTTGAACCACCAGGGACATCGTAATGATGATGAAGATGATGTTTTGTGTCTTGTAGAGTCTACTTTCCCGCTCACACTGGTTGTTCTTTTCGGGATCGTGGGCATCCTCATACTTATCATGCTTATTGTCGTCTCTCAGCAGCACAGGTAGGAACAGGCTCTCGCACTCTTTCGTGCACGTGCACAAATAGTGTTCAGCATATTAAACCTCTACTGCATTAACGGCAGCCATAACAATAAAGAAAAATGAAAAAAAAGCAGGAGATTGTAAAGCGCAGCTCTCACACACACAAATACTGAAGGAAGGGTGAACCGATGTTCTTCATTGTGTCCCCCTTCTTCTCCCTGCCGTTGCAGATTGATGTTGATTCTTTTGCCTCCGGTACCTGCACCCAAAATTAAAGGCATCGATCCAGACCTGTTAAAGGTACATTTATGTGTGTGTTGTTATTCTGCCTTGTTTGGGACTTTTCTACATCACGGAAGACCCGGACTTATATGTTGGCATACCTGGCTGCTGTTGCACAAAAGTAGAATGAAGAAATCCAGGATAACTGAAAATGCGTAGCTCGACTTAGTGTTATCCGATCGTCGGTTGCACGTTTGCTGAGCCAGGATGAAAATGTGAAGCTATCTCCACCCAGGTGGAGATAGCTGGGATAAGTGCACGTTCGCTGCTTTCTTAAATAGACCGGTGACCAGTTTAGTGATGCAGAAATGGAACAGACACATTGTTCATGCTGCATACAGAGTGAGCAGCAGCGTCTTGTGGAAGTATAACTAAAAACTTATTTGTTAAAAAAACTGTATACTAAATAGACTGAATACTATATAAATAAGAATAAATAATGAATAATAAAACTATACATTTGCTGACTACTTCTCTGAAACCATCATAATCATACCGTTCAAGGATTAGGCTACTGATCATTTGCACAAATTAACTGTTTTTAACTATTTTTCTTTAAAGTAAGAAGAACATAATGTTACTTAGGAAATTCACCACAAAGATCAATCTTTTACAACTCTAGAATATGATGCATAAATCGCTCTTCACTCTGTTTCTCCCTCCCATGGGCTAAAATATAAATTCCCTAAGTCATTTTAACTTCCACTGCATTTTATTGCAAAGTGTACAATTGTGCGTTTTTGCAAATGACAAGTGACTCATTGAAAGGTTTCGGTTAAGAGCAGTAGTTAATAAATGCATATTTTCAGACTATGATTCAGTCGGCCCGCTATTATCTGCCACGCTTTTTTTCACCTATTTTTTTCCACAGAGAAAGAGTTATTTTCTTTACATATTATTTGCTTTGCTCTCTCGTATATATGAACATAGAAAAGAAAGACACTCAAGAAAGTGGGTTCTAAAATCTAGAAACTATGAAGTTACTTGAGTGATAAATTGAATGCACACTGTAAACATGAATGTAACCGAGTATATTCATCTGTTATTCTTCCCCACAGCAAAATGTAATGTCAAAAACCATTGAGGTGTCCTCTCTCCATTGTTACATGAATGTACAGTACGCTACACTCGATAGTTACTGGTCCAGTAAACTAAGGCTATAATTTGGCAGGATTGTACAATTAGGATATGTTCTTAAAAATGTACAATCCTCCTAAATTACAGTAATTCAATCAACTAAAATAATTAAAGGTGTATTGGTCTACTATAGAAACACACCTGTACAGCACTTTATATATTGCCCTTAGTAACAGACTTCATTTAAATCACATTTTATCAGCCTTTTCTAATTATCTCAATTTAACTGCAGTATTATATTCATCAAACTTCTAACAACAATATGAACAGAAGTCTCCATACAACAGTATAACAGTAACAACAAAAGTAACATGAATAATTATTAAAATAATAGTCAGAATCTTAAAATATTAACAGTATTTAACTTAACAGCAACAAGCATCGGTTGTATTTTAATGCAGGCTGATAATAATAATAAGGTAAACCCGCTGCTGAGTGAACAGAATAGGGTCCAGGATTAATAAACCCTGGCTGTTAGCCTGGTCGGGGCCGGGCCAGCTGTAGAGAATAAATCTCCATGGTAACTTTGGTGCCGCAGTCTCGGCTAAATTCATCCAGGATAACTGGACTATCCTGTTGGCTTAATCCCTTATCCTGGTTTTGTTTAGTAGCCCTCCGGTCTTAGCATGTCACAGATGTGTTGTTATCGGTGTCTATGTCAGCCAAGCAAACAGTTGCAGTACTAAAGATTCTGTGTGGTTGTGGTAATTCAAACCTCTGCCTCCATTACATAGTTTATCCTCTAGACAGCACCAACAAGTTTATATTTCAACTTGAAAATATGTCACTTTGGACACGTAATGTTATAGGTATTTATTTTACAAAACAAATCTTGCCTTATATGTAGTAATACATTTTTAACACTCATAAATCCAATACCTCAGACCCTAATACAGTATATGATGCATTCTAGGTGCAAAGAGTAAAATATTCTACAAATGCAGCAGTTCAAAAAAAAGTTTTAAACGTCAATAATTTACAGCAGCCAACAAATGAAATAATTAAGTAAAGTGTTTTGTAACCACTGTTAATATATACATAAATATACATAGATTAAAAACAGAGACTGTTGGGCTTCCATTTGGCTCAGTTAGCTGAGGTACATTAGGCCACCGTATCATCACACCACCCACTGTCTATCTGCAAATTTAGGGCATGTTTATCATCTTTGAACGATCAAATAAAAGAAATAATGTCCATAAATAATTGGAAAGCAAACATGCACTCTTGTTTTGTGTAAGTAAACAAGGACAGGAGCACCACTAAGGGATAGCGTGATATGCCAAGAGTCTTGGTTCAGCATTGTCTGTGGGTGTAATATTTCCAAATGATGTGGGATGCATTTAACAAGCAGCCTGTTTACTCTTTACAAAACAACCTCACCCTGGACCTGGAAAAAATAAACTGATGGGGATGAATACAAAAATAATAATGCTATTTCATGCTCAGACAAATGTGAAACACAAAGTGTGTTGTGTATGCAGCTGCCACTTTATGGACACACTAACACATGTCACAATGTCACGATTCTGTGCAGAGAATATAAAAAGTAGGATTTTTTTCATGATTGCCGTATACACTTACATGGAAATTTGTGCACATGCAGAAGGGGAAGCTGGACGAGCTGAATTTCATCCTGAGTGGCGGAGGTATGGGCGGCCTACCCACTTATGCTCAGGATTTCTACCAAGCCGAGCCATGGGTGGAGTTCATAGAGGTGGAGGCTGAGGATGCAGATACTGGAGAGAAGAAGGACAACCAGGGCACAGACACCCAGAGGCTGCTATCCCAACGCATCAGCCGCCACATAAACATGGGGTAATCCAATGTCGTAGTGCACAGATTCTCATGTAAATACTGTTTTCATTCTGCCAGATGGCTCCACAAATATGAATGTTATCTCAGTTTTTACCTTTTTTGCCCTGCTCCAGCTTTCCTGATGATGACTCAGGACGGTCCAGCTGTTGTAACCCAGATCTGCCGGACCAAGACACCCTAATGCTGATGGCCACC
Source organism: Etheostoma cragini (assembly GCF_013103735.1). NCBI lineage: Eukaryota > Metazoa > Chordata > Actinopteri > Perciformes > Percidae > Etheostoma > Etheostoma cragini. The sequence continues at coordinate 4,001,182 of NC_048411.1, read as the reverse complement.
CTGCTGCCAGGCCAACCGGAGGACAGAGAAGCCTCCTTCAATGCTGTAGAAAGAGCCCCAACCCCAGAAAGAGGAGAGAGCCTCCTGGTCCAAACTCAAACTGAAGGGCCCCAGACTTGGGTCAACACAGACTTCTATGCGCAAGTCAGCAATGTGATGCCCTCTGGGGGTGTGGTACTCTCTCCTGGCCAGCAACTCAGAATCCAGGAGAGCAGCTTAGCCACAGAGGAGAAAACACAAAAGAGGGAAATAAAGCACAAATGGAGTGAGGACGTTGATGACAATAATCAGAAGGAGCTGCAGTTTCAGCTGCTGGTGGTGGATCCAGAAGGAAGCGGCTACACCACAGAGAGCATCGCCCGGCAGATCAACACATGCCCTAGCTTCCCCGTGCCTGGCGAGGGTTATCAAACCATACCCCCTCAGCCGGTGGAGACCAAACCTGGAGCCACAGCAGAGGATAATCAATCGCCTTACATTCTTCCTGACTCTCCCCAATCCCAGTTCTTTGCCCCTGTTGCAGACTACACAGTGGTACAGGAGGTAGACAGTCAACACAGTCTGCTCCTGAACCCGCCCCCCCGCCAGTCTCCCCCTCCATGCCCGCCACAGCACCAACTCAAGGCTATGGCTGCTATGCCTGTAGGGTACATCACCCCAGACCTGCTGGGGAACCTCTCACCCTAAAATGGCAATGTCATCATACCTTTTAAGGACCATGAAGTCCCTAACAGTCACAAAAGCCTGTTTCTACCTAAAACCAAATAACTTGCACAGTGTGGATTAGAGTGTACAGGCGTTTGTTTCCAGAGGGTGCTGAAAGGGGAAATTTGAAAAGCTACCAAGGTGGATTCTTTACTCTTTCACATCTGCTACATTACTTAATTTGATGCAAAGGCAGACAGAAGGAAACACCACAAACCCGCTGTATTTGTTGACATCCATGCACAATACACACAGATAGTAGACTGCAACTGGGATTGCATTGAGTCAAAAAGCATTAAGTTTACTGCTAAACTACGTTGGATCACGTTACATATCTGGCTAATTGTGTTTAGAGCAATGGCATCGTTGAAGTCTTAATGTTAAAGAGAGATGTCAGTGTATGATTGATCGGGAGAAGCACATTGTAGTCATGTTTTTCACACCACACCAAGAAGAAGCTGTGATTAATACCTCTTGCTGGCAGAGATGTTTTGCTGCTCAATTGTGGCTTATTTTGTATTCTTCTATTTGTTATTACATTTTGTCATCTTATTAGTACTTTAAGGAAAATCCACCCTAAAATGCAGTTGAAAACAATACTATGCAATTATACCTTGCAATCCTGGCTTCATTTTATTTAATGGTAAGCTGATCACATTACCATGGAAATGTGGCCAAACGTAGATAATATGATGTCAAGATATTTTTATCTATCTACAGCCACAGTAGTGTAGTAGAAGAAATACTTTCAACAACTGAAAAGAACACACGGTACAAATCAGCACACACATAGTACATAAATCACTGGGGAAAACCTAACTGAAGTAAAAGTAGAGGTGACAAATAAAAGGGAACCATTTTATCTAATTCCTGCAATGCATTGGATATTACAGACTGATAATACAATTCAAACCATAGAATATGTTAGACCATTTGATTCTGACGTGCTTAGTGACAACATGTTGCTTATAGTGCTGAACGTTTTTCTTATGGTAAGAGGAATCCTTTATTCAGATTCATTCACAGCTGGGAGCCTGCTGAAAACAAACAGTGCTTTAGTATACTGAGCACCACCAAGTGCCTTGCTCAAGAGCACATTGATATAGTTACACAAAGTACACCCTTAGCAGTTGTTAGATTTCGTTCTGTGACAGCTGCAAATTCTCACCTTTACCACTAGCACTCAGCCATAATTATATATAAACTAAACCTTAATGAGTAAGCTTTCTACTTAGGAGTATTCTTCTCATGATGCATTGTTACTGCAGGGACTGGAACAAGTTGAAAGACAGTGAAAGTATTTAAAGCTGTAATTAGCTAACATTTTATAGTTACACGTTATCAACCTGTGCCTATGATAATGTCATTGGCTTGCCATTTCTGTGCTAAGGATCTGTGCATTTATGTATTGCTAAGTACATGCAAGTGCTGCTATGTATAGTTGAATTGTTGTAAAGCCTCTCTGTTCATAGATCCATGACTAAAAACCTGCACATGCATGAACACAGTAACATGCATGCGTAAACACACACTACATCAAAAACATTTGCCTTAATTGATAATGAATTTTGCCTTAAATAATGAGATGAAAATTGTGGAAGAAAATAGTGTCAATAGGTAAATAAACCCTAACTTTCACGTTTCGGATCATACTCATAAAGCTGACCACAATTTCCAAACCCAAAATGTCGTTCAGTGCTAGTGCTGAAAGACTTTAAATTCCATGTGGCGGTTTGATAGAGCGACAGATACATACAAAGGTGTAGTATGCCTTTTGGTCAGGCATACTAGGTAATATGGGGGTAATTAGTTATGGATTCCTGGTTACTTTGCCCCCATACCTTTCTTAGAATAACCACATTTAGGGCAAAACCTTGGGCAGAATCTGTTGCTTAATCATTTATTTAGTCAGATTAGCTTGTGGTGTAAGGTTGCCCTTGGTTCATTGACCATATATGCTTTTTTATAATGGCCTGTGTGGGTGAGAGGGTAGCAGAGAAAACCTATTGTCAGATTTTTAGGCTCCTATGAATTCCAACATGGAGACTTTTACAATATGCCAATAACAAACACAGCAGCATTGCATATTGGATACAATAAGCTGTCTAAGCCTAGGCTAATAGAGGTTGTGCGATATGTGTATGTGTTAATTTCAGTTACAGCGAGTCTATAATTGAGTCTGAAGTATTATTATATTAAAACATCAAGGCAACCTCCAAATGAGCACAACACAACAAAACATACTTCACCGTGCAAAGGACACACATCCTGACTGATGTTGGTGTGGAATCCTCCTTAAGATAAGCAGGCTAAGCAGATAGAATAGATATTTTATATTAGACAATCCAATAAAGAAGAGAGACAAAGTAAGAGCCATAAAATGACAATTTTTAAAACTGTGAATATGATACATATATGTGCCATTTTTCTCTTTCTGTCTCTCAGAGCTCAGTGTCCTGTTGTTGCTGCCTAGTGCTGATGACACCAGCAATGCAATGCTGTTCCAGAAATGTCTTAATATATTTGCTAGTGCTGTAAAATTACAAGTGTATATATATATTTGTATGTCGATAATGTCACTAATCACAATATGTTGCTGCTCGGTACATGTATATTTCCTGCAATTAGCCTTACTGTAGTGGGAAGGGAAAGAAGAGAGAGAGAATACATCAATCTCTGTGTTGGGTGGATGTTTTGGTGTTAAAACCTGCAAATTAGATGTTTCTGAAATTGTTTTGCCTGGGAGAAATGGAAAAGGTTTTGTTCAGCTATCTGATCAGTCGTCAGAGCAAGAAAAGAACCGTTATTGCCCCAAATGTGATATATAGTCACCTAATGATGCTCATCCAACGTTCAGTGTTCCAACCCATCCAAAGATCCCCACAAGGCTTTCTGTCTATATGAAGGAAGATTAGATAATGGGTCGGGTTGGGGGGGGGGGTCTTTGTCAGTTGTACCGTGGTAATTGTGAATGTGTGCAAACTGGAATTCGCAATGCAATTACGATGCCAAGGAAATGTTGGGAACACAAATAACGTTAAATCACTGAAAGGTCTTTTTTTTTTTTTTCAAAGGTTACAGCAAGGAAGATGAATTTGAGGTGCTTTTTTTTTTGTTCAAGCTTACTGTACAGGTGTTTACTACATTGTGTCTGCAATTTTCTTTTTTTGCCAGTACACAATGAGCCCATTCTTAACCTAGTGTAAAACTGTTATTTCAAGCTTATAAATGTCAGACACTTTAGAGCAAGCACTTTGTACATATATCCGATGTTAAAAATAGTATTCACTTTTTTTTTTAATATTGTATTTAGGACTAAATTAAGTCTATGAACTACTTGTTATTGTAAAACAGCATTATATCTTTTTTTATTCCGCACGATAATTAGACAATGAGGAACTTTCAATATTGATAAGCTTAAGTTTTGTCCTGCAGAGTTTATGTTTATGGGACATATTTTACACTACCAGATTGATAGAATAATGTACTGTAATGGAGTATTTAATGTTTGCTATACGATTTATGGATATATAGAGCAGGTAGATATAGTATTTTATAAAGTCATTTAAAAATATAGGCAGAGTGAAAGAGTTACATTGTAACTCTACACTCTTACAGTTCTCCCACTATGTGATTTTAGCATTTAATTATTAAAAAAGTGCATTTGAAGGGGCTGCAGTGTTTTATAATGATGTCTTTTGGCCTCCAGCTTCTTGGTTTTGTGTCGGCTTTTGTCGCTCAATAAAGCCGTGAAGTAATCTTGAGTGCTGGAATTTGTGCTGGTTGAAACTTTTTACCAAAGAGCGTTTAGCCAGACATTTAATTTCCAGTGGTTTAAGGAAATAGTGTAATTATTGACTTGATTTCTATCCGTGTGTTATTTATTTGTCTGCTTAGCGTCCCCAGATCACCCCACCACCTCATCAGACCACAGTGCATAGGGCAGCGGGAGTTACGTGTGCACAGTTATTCTCTGACGTGTTATCCAGGCTCGTAAAACTGGAAATATTCTGCTTGTCACAATTGGTAACGGCTGCATTGTGCATCGCAATTGTAAAAACCTCTGACCTAAAATGTATCGGTTTGTATTTGCTTCATTAGTCGACATGACTGCACCATATTTCCAGCCCCCCTTGGCCTTGGAGTCACTGTTTTTGTCTGTTGGCTGCTGTTTTACTCAAGGCCAAGAACTGTGTTGATCTTTGATGATTTGATATTGTTCTCTTACCAGTTGAGCCCTTCTGGTTTTATGTGTGTGATCAAGAAGCTTTGAACAAGTTACACAATAAATGTATACAGCATCTTAATCATATCGCAAATGTCTTTTTTTGTAATAATAATAATGTATACTTAATTAATCCCGCAATTTACACTCTGTTGTGATTACACACAGGACTGAATTACACACACATGCTCAGTACCTATACATGCACTTAATGGAGAGATTTCAGAGTGGGGGGGCTGCCCATTGAAAGGCCACTGAGCAGTTGGGGGGTTCGGTGCCTTACTCAAGAGCACCTTGGCAGTGCCCAGGAGGTGAACTGGCACCACTCCAGCTACCAGTCCACCACCATACTGTGGTCCGTGTAGGGGACTTGAATCAGCGACCCTCCGGTTCCCACCCACCTCCCTACTGACTGAGGTACTACTACCCACAATCAATTATCCTTCAAAATAAAAGAAGACATTTTAATTGATTTTGAATGGTTAATTTCAAAGAATGTTTGTGTTTCTAAACACCCAATAATATAAGGAAAAAAATTGGATTTTACTGGGTTATCAAGATCAAGTTACAGTTACTTAGAAAAGTATTCTATCATGGATTCAATTTAAATTGGAACTGGCCAAATTCTATTCAAAAGACCTTCTTAAAGGAGAATTTGGAGGTCTGTCAGCCGAAAGAAAAATGAAACCTGCACCGCCTAAACCATGTTATCCTCCTGCTAGAGTTAGCACCCAAAAGTACACAAGCATCATACTGCACAGTAAAGGTCAGCTCAGATCAGTGACTGACTTTACATGCACTCAGGGGCGTAACACTAAATTCTCAATTCTCCAAGGGTCCCTACCCAGATCCACAGCTATTCATTCTAGCATCTTTTTGGGCCCTTCTCAAATGAGGGCCCTGGGTACTCAGTCCCCTTTCCACAACCAGTCCGACACCCCTGCATGCACATATTGTTCCGGCGTTTGCCCAAATTCCGAAAAAAAAAGATATTTCGACTAAGATGTTAACAAAGCTAATGAAAGTAAGTATTGCACTAACGTTCCAGTTTACAAGTAGCCGTGCAAACCAGGATTTTTTCAAAGTTTACCACCGGTGGCGGACTTGTTGGACTGTGTGAACACAGCGTCCCTCTTTCATTCCGTCGACCAATTTCAAAAGTGCAAAAATCCAAAAACCTGTTTGATAGTGTTTAAAAGTTGCCGTGTTTCCCCTTATTGGGTCTGACTCTGCAGCCTTGCAAACTGTTGGCTGGTTGGCTGGTTTACAGCAACCATAGCAACACACAGCTGACCCTAAGCCATGAACTGCTGTAAAAACCCAGATTGAGACGCATATTCCGAATGCGCTGTATACATGTCCAAAGAATACCTCCAAAACCCGAACAATACCCTCGCCTTAATCAGAAAATGTTATATTCGGATAAAGGGCCTTATTCAGCATATCAAACCAGAATGTGCTGTTTACATTACAAGTATCAAATTTGGAATATTATTTTTTTCTGAATGATAGAAGAATATTGGTGTGCATGTGAACCTACTGAATGACAGAAAAGGATGTTAATGAAGAAAACGTACAGCCCACTGTAGTCTGAGGTTACAAATGCATTCACGTGTCCTGAGAGAAATCTGAAATTGTATGTGAGCAACACAGGGGTGCTGTGTGTGTGTGAGTGTGTGTGTGTGAATGAGTTCACAAGTGTGTGATTGTCCCTCTCTCTTTCTCTCTCTCTCTCTTGCTGCTGGAGTAAGTGGAGAGGAACGGCTGCAGGAACAGTTGTGCATCGGGGGAAAGCATATCGGACAATTAAGACCGAGGCTGCTCTGCGTGGGGCTGATTGAATCAGAGAGACAGCTACTCACAGATCTTCGTCTCAGGACATTGCAGGTAATTACCCATAAGTCACTGTTCCCCTGTATTGGATCTTCAGCCCAATTACGCCCACACAGGCAGTTCACCTCGGCCTCATTTATTACCTCCGGTTGCTTGTTGACCTTTTCGGACACACAGTGAGAAAGGCAATTCAAATACACTGTAGCTACTGAGAAATGGTCTTAAAGACAATTTCACAGGTTTAAAGCTGTAAGTTCAAATCATGAGAGAAAAATTAGCACAAAGTGCAAACAAAATAAACACACAACCACAAACCAAATGGACAGTTTTTTTTTATTTAAATGGAATAAACGCTATTTACCATTGTTACAGTCTATCAAGAATAATATCAATGCAAAAAAAGATTTAACAAGTGTATCATTACTCTTCAATATACATATGCATATATGTTATAAACCAGCTGCTAGATACTTAAAATTACAACTGATCAAAACATGTAGAATATTACAGCTGACCAAATAATGGATTTTTTTTTGTTTTTGGTTTGTTTTTCATTGTCCATTTTGAAACTAATTACATTTAAGTGAAAGCATTCCCTGAAATGATGAGAGCTCACTCACATCCCATGTAGTCTCCTCGTGCAAACCTCTTAAGCCGTCACTGTGGCATACGTGTTTCCTCATGTGCGTACAAATCAGAATAGTTAGAACCAATGGAATTGAAATTGGTACATGTGTGGGTGCATGTGTGTATGGAGGAAACCACAGAAAGAGGGCTGATGTGCATGATCCTTGAACATGCAAGAGTAATTCATCAGAATGGAAAAGCCACCTCCGTGGAGGATTTTAGGTGAAGAGGCACTCTGTTAAAAATAGATGGAGTTGTCTAGAACTGGTAAGCCTACATTAGGCCAGCAAGGAGGACAGTAAACTCACCAGCTGTTTTGAGTTTTGTAGTGGTTCACAGTGTAGACCTTCATCGCCATCCACTGACAAACATTAGGCAGAACAGCTTCTTCACCTAAATCTCCAAAATATATTTGACAATAAACACTTTATTAACGGCATAATGGGCATGAAGGCTTGAGATATGTGTGTTACTGGATTTTTATGGCATGCAACTGACTTTTATGACGATCATAAATGTATTAAGTGTTGTAGGGGATATGACCACTTCTTCTTTGATGTTGTAACTACATCAAACTTCCCAGGCACGTGCAGGATAGTTGCCAAATACCGCCAAGAGTCCCTCTCCCCTGCCCCGGACCCAGCAATTCTTCTTAAACAGCAAATTTGTAGGTCACTATGCAGTTAACGTTGTGTTCCAACTTTACCAAGAACAGACACAAACTCAAAAAGTGACTCAACCATCTTTATTCCACTCTCAGTTTCCATGTTTGACAGCCTTAACATAATACAGTTCTCTGTACAAGCATCAGATTTTCAAGGTTATTGTTATCTTTCCGCCGAAACCTTCATTAAGTACTGAGTGTATTCCCACCATCAGTCATTGCTCCACTTTCATTTCCCCTCTGCCTTTTTCTAAACAATAGAGTCATGAATTTGTTTTAAGCAAGCCTTGTATATATGTGTGTAATTTGCAACAAAGCAAATCCAGAAAATGCAAAGAAAACATACAGGAGCATCTCGTACTCAACATTTGAAATGTGGTAAAATATACTCCTGCCATGTGTTTAAGCTTGCAGACTTAAGTAAAAAAAAAATTATGGTAGTTACTGCTGTTACATGTAATCAAGAACAATAATCAATAGCTTGCGCTACCTCCAAACACATCATTGGGATGAACTCAATTTGCTTTAAAATGTTTTTATGACTTATTTTTCCCATTAGCGGGCCAGTGCTTTCAGGTAATTATCTGACTCCCTGCCTAATTTGTTGCAGTATTTAAAGAATCTATCTTATTTTTTTCTGTTCCTTCAAATATCCTTGGATACTGAACTTTGAGATGTTTATTCATCATGTTCCTGAACTACCTTCTCCTCTCTCTCCTGCCTGACTTCATACAGACGCCACTAGAGCGTAGTTTCTGCGCCTGGTTTCATAAAGGATGGAGAGAGCAAAATGGAGGAGGTCATTTGTGAACATGACAACTACACTTCTGAGAAAGGATGAGAGCAAGCCACTGACAGATAAGCGGAGATAGGTGAAACAAGTCATATAATCTTTAAGGTTTAGTCAAATTATTTGCATTGCTGTTGCCAAATGTGACAAGTTAACAAGCTGTCAATGCATGTTTTGCTTGATGTGTTTATCAAGTTTATTTAATCTTTATCAATGTGATCTGGGACTCATGTTCATCTGTCTCATTATGCATGCTGTCAGGGACTGTCCCTGCCCTCTCCCAGGGTAATACTTGTTGGTAAAAAGAGCACTTGGCCCCGATGTTTCTGGTATTAATATGAGGCTGATGTCAGAGATCCAGCTTACAGCTGCTCTCATCCTCAGCTCACACCTTGGGGTCAGGCTCATTGGGCCGGCTGAGGCTGCTGTCAGGCAGCAGGAGGCGAGCGTCACTGTCAGGTCTCCGCAACACGATTGGCTGCATCGACTCCCTGTCCGTGTCACTGTCAGGAGGCGGGCAGCGCCTCGTCACAGTGTCACAGACCGACCAGTTGCTCACTCCCTGCATCGCCGAACAGCCTGCGTCAGTGTCAGCATCAGCTGGCTTTAGGAGCGGCTGCATTGTCAGAGCCTGCTCTCAACTGTCAGCTGTACTTTGACTTTCACCTAACTTCATTCACTCAGGGCTTCAAAGGGACCTCATGGGCCTCCTGTGACATCTGCACCTGGCCTACATCTAGATTATGTTGCCCAACACTTTGCTGGCCATCATGGCTTCCATGGTGATGACCATGGTTGTGATCATGGCCACGGGGCTGAACACCATGGTTAAAGCCATGGTGATGACCGTGGTGGTGACCATGCCTGTGACCATGACCGTGACCATTCCCAGTGTCTTCCTTTGCAGCTGGGGTAGCGTCTGCGTCAGGCAGTGTGTCTGCTTTCTCCATGCACCCTTCTGGTGTCTCAGTTCTCTGTTGAAAAATTGGGAAAGGAGCAATGACAACAGAGCCAAAAGAGATGCCAGCGCATTAAAGCTGTGAGGACTTGAGGCATGTTTAATTTAATGCATATTGTTGCAGTTATGTGTGGTATTATACCTCATGAGTGCAGTCCCCACATATGCGTTTGCAGTAGGTATCTTTGATCGCACCCTCAATATGGCCTAGTCCAATGATGGAATATGGGAGAGAAATTTTGTGAGTGAGGCGGCCACACCTGATGGAAAATTGAGAAGAAAAAAAACACTTTGAGGATCAGAAAATAAAATATTTTGCAAAGTATGAATGAACTATCCACTACAGGGGACAAACCTGTCATAAATGAGAAAGTCATCTTTCTGTCCGCTCAGTGTCTGCCAGACATCAGGCTGTTGCTCGGGCTGTTTGTAGAGCGTGATGTTCTCTGACAGTCTCTGTGCCAGCATGTTGTGCAGGCGCCGTGCTTGCTCCCCCTGCTGGTTGACGACCATGTAGACCACATCTTTCAGACCCTGACCCTCCAGCTTCTGGCGCAGGCCATCCATTCTGCTCAGAAAAGGGAAATCCGTGTTTAATAGTATCTAACACCATTACTGTAACATTTCCTGACCAATAAAGCAGTGTGAATGCCATGCTTTGCCATAGATTGTTGCTGGGGATGCAACAAGACTCTCCTACAATGTCCTAACAAGATGTCCAGGTGGACATTGTCTAATACAAGATGAAGACATACCTGGAAGCCTGCACCAAGCAGAACAATCAGCTGGCCTGGAAAAGAGCCAGCACCGTCACCTGGCCCATCGCCCCATTCATTGGCTCCACCTCCCCTATCTTCCAGGCTGGAGGCAGCTGACAGCGAGGCCCACCCCCATCACTCTCTGCACCGCCCCCATGGAGCAGGCACAGAGTGAGGAGCAGGCTAAGGCACGCCCACATCCCTGTGGCGCCTCCTCACCGCTCCAAATCTGCTGAGCAAAGAGACACAAGGGAGTGGAGGGGTATGGAGAAGTTGTGGAAGGGGTGAGAGAGGAGAAAAAGGGAAGGTGGAACATCAGAGATTGGTCAAACTCAGCAGAAAAAAGTGATAGGATTGTACAAAAGGTCAGAAAAGGGTTAGCATTTTTACATTCTTCAAATGGGGACCCTTCCAAATAAAGCTAGATAAGGGATACTGTGCAACTAGAAGAGTGAGCAAAGCCATTTATTTAAGATTCCCAAATATGTGCTCATGTAGTTTCTATTTAAATGTAAGCTTGTGGACACACAGTAATTACTAAGAAACAGCATGCAGGTGAAGATGCATGCTTGAGTGCTGAAAGCATAAGTTTAAAATGTCTGTCTGCAATGTATTAGTTTATGCCAAGGTTATGTATGTGATGCCAATGTAATGACAAGGTTACTTTATATAGAAAATGGAACATTGACATGCAACATAATCATGGAAAGGTATTGTGCAATGCCCTTAGGTCCTATGTCTCAATATTTATCTATTTACTGTAGCTGTTAAAGGAAACTCCAATAAAGACATTTTGCTTTCTGGGTATTTGCGGCATTTTAAGTAACTTGACGCAGTGTAAGGAATTCTTTCACTTACCTTTTGATTAAAAAGTTCTGTTCTCTGTGCTCGGCTCTGCGTTGTTGGAACTCCTTGAACAAAAACAAGTCTCTTCCTCCTCTACTCCTCCCTTTTATACTCTGCATGTTGTTTTTCTATCTGGAGGTAGGACAAAGTTCAACCCCAGCTGTAGCTGTATGCTGATGCCAACACTTTTTTAAGATTAAAAAAGTCAAGATTAAAAAAGTCACCATGCATGCAATACCCTTGTTGACAGGAAACACTTTTAATGAACTTTTCGTAGCAACTGGCAATTTGACCAAATCCTTCAGGAGAAGAGTGTGAGAAGAAAGACGTGTCTCTTTATCACGGCCTGTTAAAATACTTTGCATGTCAGCCCTGGAGATGGTGCATGCATTTGCTTTGTTAATCAAATGCTATTACATTGTCTTAAGCAGGAATTATTATTGAGGTGTATTACAAGTCTATAATAACATGGTAGGACATTGGGCAATTCTGTTTTCCACTGTCAGCACAGAGAGGGGAAGTGAAAAAGGACACAGGATGGGACTCTGGTCATGTCTCTGCAGAGTCCACGAAAAACACAGCAGGACAATATGAACAAGTGACACGATTTAAGCATTCCTGCTGGCACTTTGATACAAAGTACAAAGTAGGAACATATTAACAGGGTATTGTAAAGTACTGAACACGGGAGATCAAGTGAGCACGTTATGTAAAGTTAAGGGCAGGCCAAAAAAAAGGGGCTCACCAAGCAACAGGAGAAAATGAAATGGGGAACATTATATTGCCAATATTTAGGAGGAATGAAGAACCACAGAAGACGAAGATTCATCACAAAAATACTGTAAAACCCATTAGCTCCTAAAGCTAATTTAGAGCTTAACTTGTTTAACTTGTATCCCGATTTAGGTCATGAAATAATAATTGCATAACACTGCATTAAATGGACAGTATTCCAGCTATGGATATCTACAGTTTATTTAAGGTTGTAAACAGCCTGAAAATCCAACCAGGCAGGTTAGATTGTCCGTCTGCAGATATGGGCCATGCAGTTTCAGATTATAAGAGCAGTGTTTTTAACTCAGTTCAGTTGAAAGTTTAGAACAGCAAACGTTAGATTATGGAAAACAACAAATAAGTGACCATTTGTATGCAGATGACACACTCATTTCCATAACCTTATCGCCAGGGGACAACAGTCCAATACAAAAACTGACTGAATGAAGTGCATCGAACAAATTAACGGCTGGATGTGCCAGAATTTTCTTAAAATTAAACGAAGGAAAAACTGAGGTGGTTGTTTTTGGAGCAAAAGAGGAACGATTAAAAGTCAGCGCTCAGTTTCAAACAACAGACAAAGCCAGAAATCTTGGTGTAGTCATGGACTCTGACCTGAATTTTAACAGCCACATTGAGACAATTACAAAGTCAGTCTATTATCACCTTAAGAATATATCTAGGGTTAAAGGACTTATGTGTCAACAGGATTTGGAAAATCTTGTCCATGCTTTCCTCTTCAGTAGACTTGACTACTGTAACGGGGTCTTTACAGGTCTCCCTAAAAAATCGGTGTTTTTTTCTGTTTTTATTTTTTAACTGTTTTTGTGTCAAGCACTTTGAATTGCCCTGTTGCTGAAATGTGCTATGCAAATAAAGCTGCCTTGCCTTGACATTGTGGTTTAACAAACAATAAAATCCATTACAACAAAGTGTGAATAGAACTATCTGACAGGGGATGGACACAATAAAGTAAAAACCTGCACAATAGACGATCTAAAACAATCACCTTGCAATAAATTCTGTATTTACAGCTTGTTGCCATAATCATGTTAGAGAAGTGTTTTGTGGTGATTTTTTGGGTGTATTTTGTAGAGTTGTTTGTATTGCAGCCTTCGTTTTATAACTCCACAAGATTTCCCACTTTCAGTTATCATAACTAAATATTTAGCTTAGTAGTTAGGACATTTGGAACACACAAAGCTCCTGCTACTTGTGCTGATTTCTGGAGTTCTGCCAGGAAAACTTGTAACTGTAGCAAAGTTAGTTCACTTAGTGGCATGCGTTAACATTTTGGAATGCACCTTGGTGACGGAATACACAAGCAGGAGATCAGTGTCCAAAAACACAATCTGCTCCGTTACATTGAGATGCAATGAGAATGACCTTTGACCTGCCAGACTAGTTTTCTAAAACCCAGTGTTACTCATTTACAGTGTCGAATGCTCTTTATCAGAACTCACTGACCTGCATGTAACAATGCATATCAGTAAGCTGATAATAGTATATATATTCATAACACTAGACTACACTCAAACAATGAAAAACAGGTTGCACAATATTTTTGAAACCTACTGTATGTTAGCATGAAAAATTCTTCTCAATTTGGTAAAACTGACAATAATTACAATTAAGCACCACGCTGCAGTATGTGGCTCCCACTCAACCTGCTACCATCCATCCATCCATCTTCATCCACTTATCCGGTATCGGGTCGTGGGGGCAGAAGCTCCAGCAGGGGACCCCAAACCCTTTCCCGAGCCACATCAACCAGCTCCGCCTGGGGGATCCGAGAGGCGTTCCCAGGAAAGGTTGGAGATTCAACCTGCTACTGTTACTGGAACTCCTTTCCTTACATAATGCACCCTTTCATACAGTTCATACATGTGCCTTTTATATTACGTCTGTGCTTGTAATTTGTAACACATTATAACAACATGCACCATTATGTACAGTTTGTACAGTTCACTCTTATTGTCTATTATGGAACATAGTAAACATTCATTCATTTATTACATCATAATCAAAACATATGTGTCCAACTCCAGCTACACCCTGCTATGCCCTGCTACGTAATGCAGTGTCAAGCTACACCCTGCTACGCCATGCAGTGTCCAGCTACGCCCTGCTTTGCCCTGCAGTGTCCTGCTACGCCCTGCTATGCCCTGCAGTGCCCTGCTACGCCATGAACTACTACCACTACTATTTCTAATCATAGTTCCATTATCTTTATTGTGACTGTAATAGCCACTGTTCATCATCCCCTCTACCAGCACCGGCAGACAACTGCACAAAAAACTATAACTCTGAATTTACTTGTATCCGTTTTGGTAATATTAGTTTGCCTGGGGTTCATAGTAGTTTTGTTGCTGTTATTTTTTTTAAACTGTTTTTTTTCCATTTAAAGATACATTTTTCAAACATTCAGTCATCACAGCTCAAAACATAAAATTGTAAAGAAAGAGATTGCAACTTATATGATCTAAGACCAGGTAACAGAAGTATTAATTACAATAAATGGATCCATGAAGTAAACAAAATAACATAATAACAAAATTAATATATAAATAAAAAAAGACGGATTTACAAACCTCGTTAACGATTTTGACAACAGATGTTATTTATTAAATATAATTAAATAGATCTGAGTACATATCAGATAGCTTTATCTGAAATTAGTTTTGTTCATGTCGATAAGAAGAATTTCTAAATTGTCGTCACTCACGACCGTCACTAAGCAACGCTCCTCGGCGTCCTTGACTTGGCAAAGGTTTCTGGGAATCCGAGGCCTGAAGATTGAACGACCGCCCTTTTAGGAGCAACGAGAGTAGAAGAGCGCTACATGCGTCGAAGGAAATATGACCAAAAAACAACTTCCTGAAGCAGCGTAACCAAACTTGAGGTATGTACACCGATGGTTTGTAACGTCTAATTCGACCCTAAGCGGTTATAATTGGGAAATATACCTGGGAAAAGTGTATTTTAATGCGCGGTTTGATGACGTAATGTTGATTGTCAAACGCGAAATGGCGAGCGTGCTAGGAGGCCCGTTAACGTTACATGCGACACTCTGGGGTTGTACCATGTTCATTTCCTTCATGTTCCACTTTCGAAAATACTGCACTGGTATATCTAGTCCGGGTAAGTTCGGCGTTGGTTATATGTCTCGAGTATGTGAAAATACTTTGTTGTTCTGTTGGAGGCAGAATTGTAGCCATGTCTGCTAACGTTAAGCTATCATGGCGCTGACGTTTTTAACGTTAGCGTTAGCCGAAAAAAAAAAAAAAACATGTGTGAGGTCATTGGTTAAATAACATGCACGTCTCCGCATGTGGCACGCCTGAACACACTCTTAAACTTCAGCAGAATGCTCCGTGTAACGTTGCATTATCATTTCGGAGTTTCTGGCAAGTGTAACGTTTAATTAGGCCCGGGTATTTATGTGGTTCTCATGGGCCCTCATCTTGACTTCCTCGTCCTGTTGGTTCTGTTCAGTGTTGTTGCCTGTAAAGCCCTTTTCAGCTTTGAGCCTGAGATAATGTCCTCTAAGTTAATACACTTTAGTTTCAGTATTCCTCCGTTGTTTTGATGCTGGTCTGCTAGCTGTGAGATACAGTTATTTAATGTTGTGAAAGTGGTATGTTACTCAATGGTTGCAGGTGTGTGTATTCAAAAATAGGTTTGATTATCTTTTTGCTGTTTTTAGTTTTCATTATTCTCAAGGTCAATCAAACTGACATATATAAGGCATATATCTAGAGCTGGAGTAAACAACGCCTCTTTTCTATAATAAAACTTTTTTTTTTTCTAATTGTGTTCCATCTTATCATCATATGTGTAATCATCATTACAATTTCGCTTAACAAAATCAACAGTGACCAATAATACGCCTTAAGACCTTAACTAATGTTAGCAATGAATTGCTGTTAAACAAAGAAATGGATGATTATGTACAAAAATGGACAATTAACAATTGTGACTGGCCTACGTTTGTTGTGTGTGTTTTCGATTCAGCTGATAGCTGTACCTTTTCTCGAACTAAATTAAGAATTGCATGTCCATCTTCCTCCATTCTGTACAGAGAAGGATAAGGTCAATAATGGCGGCTGAGGTGGAGGTGGAGGTGGAAGGATGCAATCAGTACCCAGCGCATTACAAAGTAATGATGGACAAACTCAATGAACAACGACAGCTGGACCAGTTCACCGACATTACCTTGATTGTGGATGGTAAGTAGGCATATGTTATACGTCATCTTTATGATGTCTAAGTAGAAATATCTAAGCAATGCCTCTCATTTCCATGTTTCTTGTCTCTTGCAGGACATCAATTCAGAGCCCATAAAGCAGTGTTGGCAGCATGCAGTCAGTTTTTCCACAAGTTCTTCCAGGATTTTACCCAAGAGCCGCTTGTGGAGATAGAAGGTATTCTGTGTTGTAATTACATTTTTGGGAATTAAAAGTAGCTCTTAAGTTATGGGAAATAAAGCACATCTGTTAACCTCTTTGCAAGGTCATACAAAAAGTAAGGTTATTACCCAAACAATGGTTTAAACTGCATCTAATAAAAAGACAATTCTTGGATAAATTTTGAAATTTATTTTGAAAATACTGTGAGGTTCCAAACATCTCCAGCTGAGAGTTTTGAACTACAAATATGTTTTCTTGTGTTTTTTACCATCATATGTAAAACAGCTTTTACTCACCACTGCGTCTCTCTTCTTACTCTGACAGGAGTGAGTAACGCAGCCTTTAGACAGCTGATGGAGTTCACCTACACGGCAACACTGGTGATAGTTGGAGAAGAAGAAGCCTATGATGTCTGGAAGGCTGCGGAATACCTCCAGATGCAGGAAGCCATCAAGGCGCTCAACAATAAGTGAGTCTTAAGGCCCTGACACACCAAGCCAATGGCCAGGAGCTAGTGGTGACCAAGTAGGACTGTGGCGTCCACCCAGATTACCTGTGTCTTGGCCAAAAATTAGCACTGGAACACACAGCGCAGACTACAGCCGACAGCCAAGTATCACATACGTTCTGCTCCTGCGTGAGAGGAAGTAACTCTCCATACCAGCAGGCAGCGATGATTGGGGGTCATTCAAAAGGGGAAACCGGATAAAAACGATGCTACCCACATACGAAAACGTTTGCTTGAATCAACAGCTGCAAAACCGAACAGAGCCTACGGTCCCTCTTCTTCACTCTCTGCCAGGATGACAGCATCATCTGGAGATGGCTAACCAGACTGTCTGTCATCCGTACTCTTGTTAAAGAATTCTCCCTACGTTGGGAGCAGAGGGACCAAGCACCAATGGCCGGCTGCTGGCTTGTTAGCTAACATTCCACCCACACAACATGCCTTCATTTTACACTGGTTACAGAAAATTTGCCAAATAAAGTTGGCACTCATGTGGCAATAGCAATGTGCTTTCCTACGATTTGACAAGAACGTGCAAATTAAACATTAAGTTGTAACGTTTTAGATTCGATTTAGAGGCCGGTTGGCAGGCTGGTAAGCTAGCTTGCTAGGGGGCTAATTGTTAGCGGTGCAGAGAGAGGGAGGTAGGGATTAACGGTATGAAAATCTAACCTCATGGTTATAGTGACCAAAATGATCACTGTTTTGGGTATTATTGCAGTATTTTTAAAACTGTTCAGTATGTTCAGAAAGCACTGACAGGCATTCACAAGACAAAATAGTTTAAAACGGTGTTTATTATATTACAAAAATATAGGCAATAGCCTTGTGAAAACTGATTTAAAATTGGTTACTTTAACAGCGGCCTGCCAAAGCTGGTTTTCCATAAGAACTTGAACCAGAAAGGCCTTGCTTTGAGATCCAGGAAGATTTATTTACAACTCCAACATGACGTTAACTACCAAGTTGTATTTGACGTTAAATGTGAAGTTGGATGTGGTTCTGAAATATAAGCAAATAATTCACTTTAAAAAACCCATGACTTACTATGAACATTATTTACCAAAACTAAATGTTTACATTAATTTCTCTGTAATAATTAAAACAAATGTAACATATTGCTCAGGAACACAACCTGAGAATAAGCCACGTCAATTACAGCACCCATATTCATAACGGAGAAAACGGTGTAATACACCTTTAATAGCTACGCACGTGGCTCCCGAGTGCTGCTCTGTTTACTGGGGATTGCATGTTGCTATCATATTGCTGCAACAAAACCTGAATATCAACACATGTCTGCACATGTAATATTAAACAATCTGCACATCTACCAGCTGTATGCCTGTAAGACACACAGCAACAGCAAAATTATCAAGGCAATAATATCTCTCTCTCCCTCGCTCTCCAAATAAATGTCCTGTTGTAACAAGGGCTATACTTATCCACATCGTAGCAGAACACTTACTGAAATGTGAATAAATGTAGTAAACGTTTACACAGTTAACGAGGCAGTAAAACCCATGACAGTCTAGTCTGCAACAGAACAGTCTGAACTTGAGTTCTGAGTTACATAGCTACCTAACTCCAACAAGTCCAAACACGGAAACTAAAAAAAGACAGTTGTCCAGCTGCTACGTTCTGTCCCATTCTCCTGTCTGAGCGCGAGTGCTTGGCAGCAGATCAAAGCGATGACTCTCGTCCCGGATCATCTCAGGAGAGAGAGCAAGTGTTACTGTCGTAACTATGGCCTTTTTTACAAGGCTGATGACTGTCCCGAGTGCCGTCATCTCCTCCTTCCAACTTGTCGGAAGACGCACGTTGGAGGCTACGAAGTGCGCCTTCGCTGCGACTCCAGGAGCCTTGGATAAAGCTGGGAAGGATTAAACACACAGCGTGGTAATCCCCCGCGATAATAAGGATATTTTAAGTGGAAACTGTTATGGTCAACATTGTGACATACATTTCTATATACCAACACAAGTAGCTATTCATATCTTGTTGTACATTTGCAATCTTATGGGCATAATGTACAAAAATAGTTATTCCAATTGTCCAAACCTATGTGTTTTGTTAGAAGGGACATTCAAGCGTCGTTTTTGTGGAGCTGGGACAGCTCTTATGTGTAATGGCTTGATCAGCTGAGATGATAAATGAAAGCTTTGTGTGCGCTCTCGTCCGTTTACTTCCCTCACTATCCTTTTCACCCCTCTCGCTCCGGTGAGCAACAGCGGCCAAAAAGATGCAGACGACGGCTATCTTGTGGCAACGGTGTGGGACACACCGCGCAAACTAGGGCCCAACATGGACCGGGCTTGGTCGGTCAGGGCCTTTACACGCAGCTGACCTGTTAAACTGCTGATGAAGCTTAACTTGTTTCACTATCAGCATTTAAATGATGTCATGTCATGTACCTGTTTTTGAAGCTAGAAAGGAGTTTCTCAGGACTCCTTCATATGAACACTGGTACCTCTTTCTCCTGTAGGATAAATGAGAACCCCTCGCTGACAGCAACGAGCAGAGGCAAAAAGAGGAAGATTGCTGAGACCTCTAATGTGATTACAGAAACCTTACCTTCAGTGGATGGGGACCAGGTCAGTACGCTCCTAATGCTCACACTCACAGAGACAATAGTTCCTTGAGAAGCAGTGGACATTAAGATTCATCCCACTTATTGTTTGAAGTGCACACAGACTAGGGCTGTGCAATTAATTGAATTTCAATTTTGGCTCCTCACCAATATAGTTTAATCGAGAAAACGATTATTTTGCCATGTTCTCTTTTGCAAGAACACTCCTATTTTGTCTTGGGTTCTGAATGACCCGCGCACATCTGCCCCTTCCGAAGCCATAAAATCGCTCAGCAGTTGGGGGGGGGGGCATCCTTTGAAATTTAAAAACTCTGCAAGTAAAGATGGCAGAAGGAGGGCAGCCACGGCAGTGTTTGGTGAGCAAAAAATCTAAACCAACCCTCTGCCTCTGCCCCCCTTTCTTTAAGTAGCTAGTAAATGAGCCCACTGAGGGCAACATTAGTGTTCATATTTTAGCACAATGTTTAGTAATTACAATAGGAAAACAGATTTTATTCTGATCCAAAGACTCTTTCTGTGAGATAAAGGACACTGAAACATTATACCCTGGACACTATCCATTTTATCCAAATGTTAATGAGTAATCGCGTTGAATAATCGTGATTTCAAAAATTGATCGCGATTGTTTTTTTTTTTTCCAGTCCTAACAAAGACAACTTTGTCCATGCAGTAATTGTTGGGTCTGAATGTTTTTATTGTTCTCCAGGTGGAGATTGAGATGGTAGGGGAAGAGGCCGTCAAGGTGGAGGAGTCGGTGCTGGAGGAGGTGGTGGATGCAGCAAGGAATGCTCAGGCGGCATCTGATGACTCCGCTTTGGCTCTTCTTGCCGACATAACCAGCAAGTATCAGCAAGGGGAACCCACGCTACAGGTCATTAGAAATGGAGGAGTAGAAGAGGTTTATTCACTTGTATTTGTACAAACCTTCCTTTTAAGCCTTTTTTTTGGTTTATTAATGGCAACCTGTGTATTCACAGTAATAGTTATGGATGTAAAAGGATCAACCCTGCCTTGCCTGTGTTTGTGCGTGGCAGGACGTGGTGTATCAGGAGGAAACGGTGACGGCCTCCAAGGTGCTGGAAAATGTCGAGGTCGTAGAGGTCCAGATTTCCCAAGTGGACAACATGTTCCGCTGCAACAAGTGTGACCGTAGCTTCAAGTTGTACTACCACCTCAAACAGCACTTGAAAACACACCTGGGCATGCTTGAAAAGCCCCACGTGTGCAACCACTGCGGGAAGGCCTACACACGGGAGGGCGCCTTGAAGCAGCACATCACCACGTTTCATTTTGATGCAGAAGAGCTGTCTCGAAACCAGAAACCCCAGAAGAAAGTGCACGTTTGTGAATACTGTAAAAAGCACTTTGACCACTTCGGCCACTTTAAGGAGCACTTACGGAAGCACACCGGTGAGAATGAAAAATAAAGCTGGTTTTGTGTTTGCGACTTATTTAATTTAGTACGGTCATACTATTGTATCATTGAGATCTTGCATTGAAAACACATGTTTGCCTTTATCTGTAGGGGAAAAACCTTATGAGTGTCCAGATTGCCATGAGCATTTTGCAAGGAACAGCACACTGAAGTGCCATATGGCAGCCTGTCAGAATGGGGCCGGAGCCAAGAAAGGACGCAAGAAACTCTATGAATGCCAGGTACAGTTTGTCCAGACTCAAGGCCAATCACGCGCTCCCCCGCCAGTGAAGACATCTAAAATGATGTTACCATTTTCCCCCCTCCACATTATGTAAATGTGTTATTCTCTTCATGCAGACATAACCGTCATACAGTTTAGATTGTGGAGGTTTACCTTAAGAAGTGTTTCCTCCTCATGTAAGCCAAGTGAAATTTGAATATCTGCATTAATGGGGATTGGGAAACTTGGACCCCCTAGAGGCAAAATATACTTGAAAGGTGAATACTGAATTTCTGTATTTCAAAAGTTAATAAATTAGTTAAAAATAGGGTGGAGCCGCAAGGATTTGATTATATGATGGATTAAATATGAATGACCAACTACATGATCATTTATTTGTTGTAGACATTTTTCAAGTAAAAATTGATTTGTTGGTTTCAAATTCTCCAAAGAATGTTGCTTTTATTTGATTTTACATTAGAAAATAGAATAGTTTTGGTTTTAGGCTGCTGATACATCAAAACAAGATAAATTGATGACCTCACCTTAGGGTCCAGGGATCGGGATGGACATTTGTCACTGTTTACTGAAGTTTTATAGGCTCCATGCTTCCCATGTGATCTACTTTTTTCTCCTCCATCAGGTCTGCAGCAGTGTATTTAACAGCTGGGACCAGTTCAAAGACCATCTTGTGAGCCACACGGGCGTCAAGCCCAATCACTGCACTATGTGTGACATGTGGTTCACCCACCCAAAAGAGCTAAAGGCCCACCTGAAAGATGTCCATTCCATTGAGGACAACAAGTCATCTGAAGAAGTGGTCATCACCGACTCTGCCGCGCTCGCCATCGCAACGCAGAGCATACAAGGAGGCGAAACTGTCCTGCTGGATGATGGAATCCAGGTTGAGCACGTCACGGTGGAGCCTGTGGATGTGATGGAGATGGAGGAGACTGCAACAGTTGTGGTGGAGGATGGAGGGGTGGCGGAGATGTGTGAGGAGGACGTGGAGAGATTAAAGCGGGCCGGGGTGCAGATCCAGGTGGTGCACGTGACCACGACTGAAGTGGATGGGCAGCAGGTGGTGAACTCTCAGGTGGAAGTAGAGTTGGAGGGTGAAGTGAAAGATGAGGGGGAAATACAAGCTGTGGTTGTATGAGAATGTCAGAAGGACTGTCTCAAAGACTTGCAGGACTGCATGTGGGATACAGCATGTCCCCTCAAAATATGTCCTGCTGTATGCCATCACACGAATGACTCAATTCCCACCACCTCTTACTCTTTGAACTCTGCGTTATGGACAGAGTAACAGAGAGAGATCATTTCCTCCCAAGGATCCTGTATTTATTTTTAAGCCGTTTGCCATCATATGCATTTTCAATGACTCTTTGGTGCTTCATCAATCTATTTTCATGTGTTTTTTCCCGTGTCCTTATTTTACCTCAAATGAATGTTCTTTTAATTTGGGTCACTTGCCAAGACAATTTGACAATGAATGAAATGGCCGCTCAAACAGCGTATGTATGATGCTGATGTTCTTCAGTGCTAATGCTACAGTTTTTTTCAAGCTTATTTCATATTGACTTCTGGTGTTTTTGTACAAACTCGTATGGAATAAAATTGGTTTCCAGAATGGACTTTAAGTCTTTCAATCATCTACTGACATCTTGATTATCTTAAAGGTCCCATGGCATGAAAATTTCAATTTATGAGGTTTTTTTAACATTATTATGCATTCCTCCGGTCTGCCTATGGTCCCCCAGTGGCTAAAAATGGCAATTGGGTGTAAACTGAGCCCTGTGTATCCTGCTCTGTCTTTGAGAAAATGACAGCTCAGATAAGCCCATTTGGAATCTGAGGTCATAAGAGGCAAGGTTAACTCCCCTTTCTCTGCTTTGCCCGCCCCAAAGCATGGCAGTTGTTCAGGGCCACCCCCCCCCCCCCTCCCCCGTCAGAAGCTTCAAACTCAGAAATGGCACATACTAAGGAGTTCTCATTGTGGGACTGGCTCTAGTGGCTGGAATTCTGCACCAAGGCTGAATTTTGGGAAAGAGACTTCAGATAGCATCCAAAGAGCACCATGTCATGGGACCTTTAAAATCAACACGGTGAGGGTATATATAGGTTTAGAAATGCTCTTAAAATTATTATGCCTTCAGGATTAGTTTTTTTATTCTTCCTTAAACCTGCTCCATATCTGCCAGATGTGTAAATAGACAACTGTTTTTCTTAGCCCTTGCTTTTGCTCCAATCACTTCATAAAGTGACTGTTTTGTTTACAGCAGCTTGTTTCCACTGCCCCCAAGTGGATAAAAAATAAAATCATAGTTTTGAGGAAGTTGGTTGGTTGTAATGCAGACCAATGCTCATAAACCAAGCATGCCAATAATAAGTAGCCTACACACCAAGGCAGTCAATCTACAATTCTCTAGATAGTCCTGTCTGCCATGTGTACAGCATGTATGCACATAGTCTTTAAAATTCTTGTTATTGTCAAGAATCTGCATTTCAGAAATGTACATTATGAACCAAATGTGATGAGTTCAAAGTTTCATTTTTAATCTTGGAAAAACTAGTCAAAGTTATCTCCATGACAGCTGAACAAGCTCCATCCGCAGAGGAAGACCTGGGGAAGGCTCGAAAGTAGACCTAGACACACACACACGAGAATAGTTTAAGACATTGACACCTCGGTCCCCTGACCCCTCCTTGAACCGGATCCGCTGCTGTGCTAATAGCCTGTCAGGTGACCATGGTGCGTGACTTCACGCACAGATTTGGTTACCTGTGTGAGTCCCACAGTCTCCTGCGCTGGACGCAAAACTACAAATCCCACTATGACCACGCAAAGTCCCCCCGTATAGGGACATATATATTTATTAATTTTTTTGACGGTCTATGACCTGTACGTGTAAGTATGGACGTCATGGACGGATCTCGGCGCGACCATAGTGGGACTCGATAGCTCGCGCTCTGGACAGCTCCTGTGGTACTGAACTGAAGCGATTTTGCGGCTCGAGTTGTAATTGTTGCTTCTGATTGGATAACAGATGCACGAGGACTCCCCAGCACGCACCGATTGGTCGTTTCGCCTGCCAGTCAAGCGGGTTTCCTCCACAACACACTCAAACGGGTGCAAAACACAGACACTTGAAACGACCAATCCCACGATGGCAACGCCGAGTCCCGCCCTTCGAAGCAATACGGTTAGGGGATTGGTCAGGGGACAGGACCTGTACATGTAAACACGGACGCCTGGCCAATAGTAGTGTGTGACTGCTATTGAAGGGCGGGTCCTGGTGTGGCCGTAGCGGGATTCGTAATATCGCGAACCGGGTCGCAGTCTCAGATATCTGCTGCAGAATCAGTGTCACCGGGCACCGGAGGAAGATGATTTAGCAGTGATGTGTAAAGCTTGTCGCCACGGGCCCCATGATGATATATATACATGGTAAGACTGATTCACAGATGTAACATCTCTGGTGTTTTTGTGCTCGTGGGATCATTGAGAGAAATGCGCCCTGCTGTGACGATGGAGGTGTTAACTGTTGACTGTCATTGACATGCACTGCAATGTCTATTTACTCAAAATCAGGTTCGTGGTTGAAAACTTTTCCCAAAATAATTATATAATAATAAGACTTCACCGACACATTCAACACACGGCGACCGCGAGCAGTAGCCTATAGTGCCGTGAAAAATCTCTGAGCTTTGCATATGAACCGAGCGTTGTATCTTATATAGAAGTATATGTTTTATTTTAAAATTGTATTTTAGTCACATTTTGCAATGTCGATAAATTCAATGCATCACATGTGAAAAGGATCCCAGTGCATCACCTGCAGTTACGCACACGCGCAATCGACTTTGGAGAGCCAATGACGCACTGAGTTTAGCTCTTTTAACACCTCTAACACTCTTATGAGATTTTATGTGTCTTTATTAAAAAAAAAGAAAAAAAAAGTGTCTTTATGCAGGAGGCTATCCGTCATAATTCAGTTTGTGGCTCATTAAGGGTAGTTGGACTGATGGGATATGGTGAATGATTGTCATTTTTTTGCATTTTTCAACACAGATGTACAATATCAAAACAATATACTTTGTCAAATGATTCTAATTCTAATAAATGTGGCTATAATTAAATGAAACCACAACTCTTTAGTTATACACATTGATTGATTCATGTTTATGATATGCTTTTTGCAATTAGAGAGGAGACATTCGAATGATTCAGCTGTTAGATTTGTCTTACCAAACTGAGCCTTGAGAATGCTCCATAATGCATGTTTTTTGTAACCATAGGCTACAGGACATGTGTCTTTAGGCCTATTTCAAAATATGCAGGTAATATTTAACATATTGTATTAGAAAAGTAATGTTTTTCACCCGTTCTTCTCAGTGTACCTGGATTAGAAACTGAATATATGTCCATATTTATGAAGTAAAGTTGAGGTGGTTCGGGCTTCTGGTGAGGATGCCTCCTGGGGGCCTCCCTAGGGAGGTGGTCCAGGCACGTCCAGCTGGGAGGAGGCCTCGAGGAAGACCCAGGACTAGGTGGAGGGATTCTATCTCCAACCTGGCCTGGGAACGCCTCGGGATCCCCCAGTCGGAGCTGGTTGACCCTTGTGTTGTCTTCCCATCAAAATTGAAAGTCAAAACCTTTGTTGACGCTTTTAAATCAATGTTTTTAACATTTTCGTATGCTTTTTTCCCTTTTTTAACACTTTTTAACACTTTTTCAATGTTTTTGTGTACCGCTAAATTATTAACTTTAGTTTTACAGTTATTTTTGGAATTTATGGTCATTAAACCTCATTAATAAGAAATCATAGCTAATGTTTAGCTAGAAAAGCAGAAATTAGAAATTATTTAGACCAAAATTAAAGAAATGTACTGTATGTTGATGGATAATCACAGACTGGAATATGTCAACAAAAGCTATTTTTTCTCTCCAAATGCTATAAAATTGAATAAGACACCCCAAAATTCATGAAAGTAGAGATTTGTACTTGCCAAAGAGTGTTGTGTGGAATCAATCATGTTATTTTGGGTAGATAAAAAGAACAATAATATAGGAAAATGGGTCAATTTGACCCGAGGACAACATGAGGGTTAATATGGCTCAGGAAAGGGAAGTTTGGGGTCCCCTGCTGGAGCGCCTGACCCTGAAACCCAATACCAGATAAGTGGACGAGGATGGATGGATGGATGGATGGATGGATGGATGGATGGGATCTGTTTCCTGTCGCCTGAATGCAATAGTTTTTTTTGATTTTTATTCGTTTGATGGTCAATCAGTCAGAGCACATGAAACGTTGTGCTTTGTGTGTTCTTTCTCTGATGCAAACCTCTTTGAAGTGCCGACAGTGGATAAAAACGGAACTAAAAAAGGCTCTTTAAAGCAGGAAGTAGTTGACCAAATTTCGTTTGGAACCATCAGAATTGACATTGTCTACACACCATTACTGAATGTTGTTGTGCTCCCAGCATGCAGTGTCATGGTAACTTTGTTAAGGCCTCAGAGACTCTCTAGCTCTCTTGCTCTCTCTCCAAGATGCATTAGGAGCTGCATAGTATGGTGCAGATTCCGCATTGTCAGGTGGAGGGAATAACAGTGTGTACTGTAATGTACTGTAGTGAGTCATGCTACATAAAAAGATCTAAAGTAATACAATATATGAATAAAAACAATAGGGAAACGAGTTGCATATTGTCCTACTCATTGAGTCCGGCTGACCATTTGCAATGCCAGGTATAAGCCAAGTGTTGGAGTTTTCTTGCATCCATCGAAGCCTGTGGCACTTTGGTTTGGACTTCACTTTGAAAAGGTGTGTGTGTGTGTGTGTGTGTGTGTGTGACAGGGGGAAGGAATTTAGAAGTCAATCTGTTTTTTGGGGGGGGAATTGTGGAAATATTTGGCCCATAGATTCCAGGGAGGCCTGCCTCTCTGTTCCTAGGGCCTGTGGTCTTCATTGACGCCGCTCTTTCACTGGTGAGCTCTTTATTCTTCTCAGCCGTGCGTCTCAATTAACACACTGGGAAGCTTTGTGTGGAGAGGGCTCGCTGGCTGTGTGAGCAGCGAGCACACTTGTAGGTATGCATTTACATGCTTGTGCAAACGGGGTTTGAATGTGTGTGTTGTGCCCGAATGCATAACGGCAGTAAAAAAAAGAGAGAATGTGATACAAGCACAGGCGGAATGAGGGAATGGGGGAATGAGGGAGGTTTTTTTTAGAGACAATGAGAGAGGACAACATCCTGG
Organism: Etheostoma cragini; assembly: GCF_013103735.1. NCBI lineage: Eukaryota > Metazoa > Chordata > Actinopteri > Perciformes > Percidae > Etheostoma > Etheostoma cragini. The sequence goes on along the minus strand of NC_048411.1, from coordinate 3,973,596 downwards.
ATGTTTCATAGCATGTGATGTGAGAAAAAGCTCCTCCGCTCTTTTACCTCATCACACTATAGACATAGACAGGCATGAAAGACATGTCTAATTCTTGATGCACAGCTGCTGTGGATGGGCTCTTGTGTTTTCTGTTGTTGGAGTGTCAGTGTAGGAAGAGGCTGCTGATGCTACAGTGATGTTAGGCAAACCCTACTTCTTATCTCTAGGGATCCTTAGACGAATGATTGACTGTCTGGTGGTTAGGGACCCGTACTTTGCAAAGCTGATTGTGTTTTTTGCTTTTGAAGGGCACTGCAGACTCATACACCTGTTCAATTTACCATAAATTGAGTGAGTTTTTGAATCTGTCTGTTGTTCAAACTTGAAACAGCAAAGGTGTGAAGACTAGAAACATCCATCCATTTTCATCATCATGGCAGCAGCAGGCTAATATAAGCAAGATCCCTGTCCCCACCAATGTTTTCCAGCTCCTCCTTGGGGATCGCATGAGTTTCCGAGCCACATGATGTATAATCTGTTCAGCGTTTTTGGGGTATACCCCACAGTCTCCCATTTTATGAAGCTGTAACCAGTTAATCGTTGGTCATTTTTGTTGACTTGTTTTTGATTCGTCCACTCTGAGGCCTAGTCTATACCTACTTGGGTATTTCATTTTGATCGTTTTCTTGTGCTTTTGGCCTTTCGTCCACACACAAACAGGGTTTTAGGTCACTGTGCATGGACCTTTTGGAAAACTCCGGCCAGGGAGAAGACTTTTGGAAACTGTTGTGTAGAAAGGGAAAACAGTTGTTGGCTTGTATTGGCAGACATGGCCATAATAGTACTGGTGACTAGCAGGACTTTTTACATATGTTACAGACAATACACCTTAATGTACAGTTACTCTTCCTTTGTGTTGTGTAACAGAAGCGTCAGAACAACACCTTTTTATTTCAGGCTTCTGATTAGCCAATATCTTCTTTTTCTTCCTTTCTCAGGTTCTATCACCACCAGTCTTGTTGGCATGGCTTGTGACAGCGCTGCAATTGTGTTTTTCGCGTTTTCTTGTGGACAGAGATTTTTGTAAAACAGGGAGTGTGTGGTCAGGATTTTTTCTGCAAAAATCTATTAAAAAAAAAAAAAAAAGTGACTTGTGAACTAGGCCTGAGGCTAAATGCAGCACTGTATAACTTGACGCCCAGTGCCAGCAAAACGCCTGATCCTCAGCACGAAAAAAGTGTCAGTGTCCATCACCAAGCAACCAAGTACTTCTGTTATCCAGTGAAAACAAAGCACAAAGCAATCTGAGTTACTATTAGTTGTCTATAGACCCTCTGTGGTTAGATATTCTCCACTTAGAGTAATTATCAGTAGATCCAGTTAGCGGCAGAGTGTGTCTCACTCTCTTTTAGAGATTTAAGGAACATACCGTGTATATTAAGATGAAAAGATACTAGTGGATAGTTTGGATGGGGAAAAAAAGGATGTGTAACACTTACTAGCTATATTCCAAGACCTATTAATCAATAATTCTGCAGTAAATAAACTAATAAGTTAATATGAAACTACAAATGAAAAATATATTTCCCTGATGTTCATTTTGTCCCAACACTCCTATTGCTCTGCCCTCATTATTGATGTTTATTTCATGCATGGTTGTCCTTTTAGTCTTTTTATTTACATATATAAAAGGCTAGTATTCAGGGATGGCTGCTTTGTGCTGTAAGGTGAAGGCCTCGCCCTCAGTCCTTTTAGGCTGCCGGAGATCAATGCTGAGATATTCATGGCGCGATGGCAGGAAGGTGTTTGAAGGTTGGGAGGCTGTTCACAAAGGAGAATTGCTTTGATTTCCTAGTGAGGCTTTAATAAAGATTCATTCATCTTAACATGAAGACGGATGAGTGAACACCTTCCAACGCACCATGTTACACTAAGTAACCATTTCTATTCCTGCCTTATACACTTATACATTATGTCATGTCATGACAATGTCGTCTTCTGAAAACAACTCAATTTATTTCAAACTGGATGCCCTATTAGAGTTATTCTACATTTTCCTTATGAAGAAATGTGATGATGGGATTATTCTGTGTCTGACTTTTCTAACTTCCCTATCCTGACAGTCACACTCACCACCAAGCCCATACATTTCTAGTTGAGATATAGTTTAATTTGATATTAATACAGCTGGGACACTGTGTGTTTTTTTCAAAAATTAAAGGAGAGTAATTAGTGGATTTTTTGGAGACTTTTTTCTGCCAGGGTTACTAAAAACATATTTGGTGTGCTAGCGAGCATATGGCACCAGGAGTGTTAATGTGGGACGGACTCTAAATGAGCTACAGCAGCCAGTCCTTCTACGCGTCCTGCTACACGTCCTGCGCTGCCCTGCCGCGCCCTAATACACGTCCTGCTACAAGTCCTGCTACACGTCCTGCTACACGTCATGCTAATAGTCCTGCTACACGTCCTGCAATGCCTTGCCACGCCCTAATACACGTCCTGCTACACGTCCTGCTACAAGTCCTGCTACACGTCCTGCTACACGTCCTGCTACACGTCATGCTAATACTCCTGCTACACGTCCTGCAATGCCTTGCCACGCCTTAATACACGTCCTGCTACACGTCCTGCTACACGTCCTGCTACACGTCCTGCGATGCCCTGCCACGCCCTAATACACGTCCTGCTACGTCCTGCTACACGTCCTGCTACACGTCCTGTGATGCTCTGCTACGTCCTGCTATATGTCCAGCTACACGTCCTGCTACACGTCCTGCTATGCCCTTCTCCGTCCTGCTACACGTCCTGCTACACGTCTTGTGATGCCCTGCAACGTCCTGCTGCAAGTCCGGCTACTCGTCCTGCTACACGTCCTGCGATGCCCTGCTACGTCCTGCTACACGTCCTGCGATGCCCTGCTATGACCTGCCATGCTCTGCGGGTGCCATGCTACGCTCTGCTCTGCCATAAAATACAAGTATCTACTATTTCTAGTCACTTTTACCGTGACTGTTGTTGCCACTCTTCATTTCAAACTCACCTTCCGTCAGACACCGCCTACCAAGAGCCTGGGTCTGTCCCAGGTTTCTTCCTAAAAGGACGTTTTTCCTCACCACTGTCGCACTGTTGCTTGCTCTGGAGGGAACTACTAGAACTGTTGGGTCCATGTTAATTATAGTGTGTGGTCTAGACCTAGTCTACCTGTAAAGTGTCTCGAGATAACTCTTGTTATGAATTGATACTATAACCAAAATCAAATTGAATGTTCATCATAATTGAAAATATTTACAGCCAGTGCTACGGCTTTAAAAAAAATATTGTAGATTGCCATTATTTCCCTTTTAATGCAATATGAAACAGCTCAATTGCCACATAAGTTCAAACTGTTACTGTGGCAACACAGATTAAATACTAGGAAGGCTGTAGATCGTAGTACAGATGACGTATACTGTTTGTATACATGCCATTCCCTGTGGTATTTTTTTATTCAGGTGTCAGGTTGAACAATTGACTTGTTTGGCTGGTTGAAAGTACACCGTCAGTACGGTACGTACAGTACACTGTATGTCTGCAAAATCAGGGTTCATCTTAACATTTTCCTCTCATAGGACATTGTTAGGTTTTTTTTTTGTGAGCAGCATGCAATCATCACCTATCAAAATACACATAGGCTGCGTACTTTACCACACACACACGAGGAAGTGACAGTCACTACGCCTACTCTCCATTATAAATGGATAAGGTTATCCAGGTTGTAAGTATCGTCTTGGTGGTAGAAAGCAATGAGGATCTCAGATTTGTTTATTGTGACTCTCATGACAACCTCAGCCTGCATCGCCCTGGGAGCAGGGCTCAAGCAACCGAATTACTTCCATAGTATCGAGGATAGAAAAATACCTTGTCATTCAACACCCAATTTTAATACTTAGGTAGTAAATCTCATTAGCGTCGGTGAGCTAATAAGCACGCAGCATGCATTTACCAAGATCTAATAAGGCTTGCGATTGGCTGTATAACGTTATAGGTCGTAGATGCATGCAGGAGACACACAATACGTTATGCAAATTGATTTTGCCCAAAGACAGGGCTCCCGTGTGTGTTGTTGTATTTTGAGAGCCTTGACTACAGCGTGCGTCACGTAAGTGAGAAGCAGCTGATAAAAGGAGATTTGTACCGTCATGTTGTAATTTTATTTTGTTAAAATTGATTTTAATGTAAAATTGGTATCGAAAATGGTCGTTCAGGAACCAGTATTAAATATACGGTATTGGTATTGGACATTTATTTGTGATTTAATTACTTAAGGCTTAATTACAATACACATTAACACACACTCAAGCAGATACTGCACAGGCACGCTTGACATGAGCTGACATGGGCACACAAACTCTTGCATATGTACGGTTAAACAATATGTATTCCATGGTTTTGCACAGATTCTTGACCCATAAAGAAAAAATCTGCACAATTGCCAAATGATAAATATTGTGACAAAGGTACCAGTAGGTAATAACCCATAAAAAAGAAAACAGATTAAAACACAATAACTAGACATTAAAAAGGAAATGGAGGGTTACCAAAGTTAAATAAATAATTTTTTGCATCTCTCTTGTGCTTCATTCCAGGTTGTCTCACTAAACGCCCCATGGCTGCTTCCCTGACACTATCATCTGTTCAACCTCTTTCCTCTAACCCCCCCTATCCATCTCCTCTTCCCTCCTCCTCAACCTGTGGCCTATTTATACCCTGGAGACTCAAAAGAGCCCATTAAAGCTCCGCAGACCTCTTCAGCAATGGACAGCAGTGAGAGGGAATGTACTAACACATGATCTCCAGCCTCTTCACTTTTTCTTTGACCGCTTCACATAAGGAAATCTAAGGTTTCAACTACCGGCATTCTTGAAATGCAACACGACTACAACTTCACCAAGCTTCAGATGATAAACATATAGTCCATTGCTTGCAGCTTCTGCAGATTTGGGATGCAGCATGTGCTTGGGTCCAGCGACTGGAGGTTCTGTACAGTAGAAATAATTATGGACACTGAAAGGATTTACCTTCTAAATGCCTCACACGTCTGAAGGTAAGTCTAGGTATTTGTCCCAGTTGAATTTGCTCTAAATCAACTTTTACATCGGATCCGTGATATTGTATCTATGATAGCATAACAATTATTATTTTTGTATTGCTGCTAGCTATGTAACTTTTGCAAATCCAGTAATCTTAAAATAAATGTACTATATTTTGCATTGCAGATAAATAGAAGCAGCACCAAATGTGTTACTAAAGCAGTTTTATTTCTTGCCTTTTAATTTTAGTTTAAAGGGGTAGATTTTAAAAGGCACTTTCATAATGTAGGAGCATCAATCATTGTGCAATGAGCCACAAAAAGAATATACAATTATTTCTATTTGGGCACCTAGTCCACCACCACCCCTAGCCATGAGCTAAGCCCACACAACCCTGGGCGTCCCTTGCAGGATGACTGCCGTCTGCCCCTTTGAGAGCAGCCCAGAGGGGGCTGAAGCTGGGGCTGGGACAGCAGGCTCTAGGGTGCCGGGGGTAGCAGGCCCTGGTGGGAGCATCTCAGTTTCTGGGGCAGAGACCGGGGCGTCAAATGGAGACTCCGTCGGAGGTTCCGTTAGAGGAACAGCTGTGGTTCCTGGTGGCCAAAGGTACACCCGCTGGAGCCGCCAGGACAGCTCAGACATCAACACAGACGATGAGGGAGCCACCATCCGCCGCCTCACTCCCCTGGAAAGGCTGAACCTGGATATGTGCCAGGATGAAAGGTAGGGGACAAGAGATGAAGTGTTAACGCCCTTTTTTATGCCCTTTATGGCTGTAAGTTATTTTAGAATCACTCTGTGTTGTACTTCTGTTTGCTACACTGTAGTATATCATAGAGAATATTTAGAGTTACATCTTGTGTTATGTAATCTGGTCGCAGGGTGGTCCGCGAGCTGACTTTGGGCAGAAGAATCGGCTTCTACAAAATTCGAGGAGAGATTGGCTGCGGAAATTTCTCCCATGTCAAGCTAGGAATCCACGCCCTCACCAAAGGTAAGAAATGATGAGACATCAGTGAAACGCAACTGTTAAAATACCTGCACTCAAGTAGCTACAGGAGAGTGGCAATTATACAAACTACAAAGATATTATACAGTGGTTGAAGGTAGATTTTGACTAAATAGCCATTGCTGAAGGTCATAACACATCCATCTTTAAAGATCCGGTTTACATTACTTTATTTGTACTTGTAGTAAATTTCTTGCACAGTTCCAAAGTGCATATCCATCTTTAAAGATAGACGTCTTCACATTCGCTCTGGCTTTTAATTAGATTTAAGTGATAATTTGGCGGATGAGCTGTTTCTCTCAATGGGCTGCAACAAGTGTGTCTTTGTGTAGCAATCCACTAACACAGCGATGTGTGCCTTGCCAAGGGGCTGATTCAGCCACGAAGAGACAGACTGTCTGCTGCCCTTGAACAGATGGATTGATTAGAGATCTCCAGTTTCCTTAGCGACGGCTAAAATTGCTGCATGCCTCATCAAAGGCTGAAGAGAGGGAGGAGAATATGTGTATAGCACTCTCTATGTGTCTGTGTTTTTAGGATTTTATCTCTAGTGTGTGTGTGTGTGTGTGTGTGTGTGTGTGTGTGTGTGCGTGTGTGCACGTGCGTGTGCGTGTGTGTGTGGTATCATTTAGTCCGCTAAAAACAATGTGAGCTGTGATGCATTTTGAATGCTCCTATTGAAAGCTATGTCACAGCTGAAAGGGAGCCTAATACCTGCCTGAATAATGCATATGGATGCACAATTAGATATCTCAACACCATTTTGTCTCTTAAGATCTTTTCTGTATTCAGTTACCTGGTCTATTTAACTTCTCTTTATGAATCATTTAACAGAATACTGTAAAGATACCAGTTGTTTTGAATTTGATATACTGTAAGTATTTTTGATCTTTATTGGCTCTTAAATTGTGTACGTCTTGAAGGTTTCTTCCTGACCTGGAGTCACTGCAGCTTGACAGAAAAAGAGCTACATTCCGTTTTTTTATGAAAGCAAATTTTACTCTCAAGGCTTAAAGTGAGAATTGACCTCCTGGGAGAACATAATCAAGGACATTTGTTTTTGAGGGCAGCTAATTCTCCATCACGTTATCTAGAGGAGAGCATCAGGTTTGGTCACTTCAGGGGCAATTGTGTGACAGCTGGGGGGAACCAGGTGCACATTGTCTATCCTGTATAAGATTTATGTAACATTTAATGCATACTTTCTCAGAAAAGTGAAATATTAACAATAATAGACACAATGGGACCACTTGGATCCTGATTTCTTTCGTATTTCTAAAGTTGACGTTGAATTTTTGAAAATTATTTTCCCTATATAAGTATCACCTTAAGTGCTATTTTTCGGGGGTGCTTTTAAATAATCTGTACAGCTGACTCTTGTGTGAAAATGAGTTGTTTTTCCACTGGTCATTGACCTTAATGTTCTCCCTCGGACTCACCAGACAAAGTGGCTATAAAGATCCTAGACAAAACCAAGCTGGATCAGAAGACCCAGAGGCTGCTGTCCAGAGAGATCTCTAGCATGGAGAAGCTCCACCATCCCAACATTATACGCCTCTATGAGGTTTGACTCATACGCTCATACATGGATTTATGAATGAATGAACTTTATCCCTGCATCCACCCCGACGTATTTTCTTTATCTTCTAAATGCACTCTGACATTCTTTTTCTCCTTTAGGTGGTGGAGACGTTGTCCCGATTACACCTGGTGATGGAGTACGCAGGGGGAGGGGAACTCTACACAAAAATTACTACAGAGGGGAAACTTTCTGACCTCGATAGCAAGATCGTCTTTGCTCAGATCCTCTCTGCTGTTAAACACATGGTTAGTACATATAAGTTTATATTAAAGTGGTACGTTCAAGTAAAATAATAGAAAACCAAATCTTATTCTGAATGTAACCTATTTAAGATTTTATTACACTGTTAACTGACAAATAACGACAAAATTGACCATTAAAGGGTAATTACCATTTCTTTCAACCTGTTTTTCCCATGTCTCTGTGTCTAAGTGAATGATGACTGCTTTCAGCTTTTACATTTTTAATATCAGGGACTTGGCTTTCTTTTGATCAAATTGCCTAAAAATAACACAGAGGCCATACAATGTTCTTCAGGTAAAATTAATGATTACTTTGACTGAATTTTGTTTGTTTTATTGAATTTTATGGTATTTTAAAAAAAGGGGCCAGAACCTCGGAGGAAATGACAAAAAGAGACAAAAAGCGCTGAAAAAAAAACGAGAAATTGGTTTTGTATAATGTAAAATATGATGTGTAATGTAATGTAATGTGAAATAAAAATTAGGCTATGATTAATATGTTTTTCCACTACAGCGTAAAAGATTTCAGGTTTAAGAATGCTCTTTCTCTTCCCTTATGGAAAAATCCAAAATCTATGAAAATGCAAATATTGTTCCTTTCAGAAGTTGAACTGCTGGACACAACATATCTGCTTCCTCACTGAAAAGTCAATTCCCAGTGAATGTGCATTGGAGGGTTCCGATTTCCACATCACACTTGACGTGAAAGTCGATTAAATAATGCAGTTTCTTCTTGTTCTGCCACAGCATGAAAACAACATCATCCACCGTGACCTGAAGGCAGAAAACGTCTTCTACACCAGCAGCTCTTGTGTCAAAGTGGGGGACTTTGGCTTCAGCACCCTAAGCCGCCGCAGCGAGACACTCAACACGTTCTGTGGCTCTCCGCCTTACGCAGCGCCTGAGCTCTTTCGTGATGAGCACTACGTTGGCGTCTTTGTAGACATCTGGGCCTTGGGGGTGATGCTGTTTTTCATGGTGACATGCACCATGCCGTTCAGGGCCGACACTGTGGCCAAATTAAAGCGATGCATCCTAGAGGGGGCCTACGTCCTGCCCTCGTGGGTGCCGGAGGCGTGCCAGAGGCTGATCAGGGGAATCCTGCAACCCATACCATCTGAGCGTTGTACAGTGGAGCAGATGATGGGCTGTGAGTGGTTGCTCCCTGTGGACTTCCCGCACGCCATGGAGCCCTTTAAACTAGACCCATCCTACCTAGCCGAGACCGATCCATCTGACCTTGGGGAGGAAGAGATGGAGGTAAACGCGGCACTGGAGACACTAGGTATCACCTCAGAACACATCCTCAACAACCAAGGGAAAGACTGCAGGAGCTCCATCACAGGGGTCTACAGAATCCTGCTACATCGGGCACACAAGAAACGGGCTGTTGAGAGCATGCCGGCGGTCAAAAAGGTGGTCAGACCAACTACAAAGAGTAAAAAGGAACGGCTAAAAGTGTACCGTAGTTTAAGGCACACATCTAAACTCTGTGTGATTCTGTGACATAACGCTCTGCTATGCTCTAGAAAACCATTGACTTTATAGTCCGGGATGAGATTGCATGGATTTCCTTACAACTATATGCTTTTCAGGCCAGCAGTTTAAATTGAAATCATGGTATATTATCCTACTCAGCTCTTGAAATCTGGGATTTCTTACTTTAATCTCTTTCTTGTAGTTACTAATATTAGTCTCTGTGAGAAGATTGATGGCTGCAAATCATTGTTTTCTCCCTTTTTTGACACGGCCAGGGACGTGTAATCTAATGAAAATATCATGAAATACAATTTATTTAAGTAAACATAATGATGATTAGATGGCATAGACAACTTTTTATTTTGGTCACGTACGCAAGATATTTATAGCCTATTTTATGCTCAGTTGTGCTGGAACACCAATAAACCCTGTGAGAAATCAATGTAGCATAAATCTTAAATAAAAGAGTTAGAAACCCAATCGTTAAGCGGAGGTGATAAATTGGTGAAACATGGTGTCTCTAATGCTGAATTAGACTTTTCTTCATTGCCTTAGTTTTCTATCATGTTATGAAATCAGCCAGACTGGTTTGTAATCCTTAATGTTTATGATGACATGACATATATCTCTATGAGATGTTTCTGCTGTTAGACGGATTTACCTGAATTTCCTTAATCCTGAAAAAGGCAATACTTATCATTAAAGTACAAATACCAACACAACAACCATAAAAGTTATTCGTTGTTTATGTGGCAAAATAGATTTTTTGGTTTTGATTTAGCTGAGACACTTTTGGTATGAGTTTCAGCTATTTGTTTTTTACTAATCTGTTTCCATATTCATGCTTATTTGTTGATGAAAATACATTTTCATTTTAAAGGCGTTCCTTTTTTAATTAAATATTTTTTAAAGCTTATTATGCTTTTGTGTATGTTTATCAGTACAACTGACTCTTGTATGAGAGTGGGAGGCAAGCTACATAACAGCACCCATGACACATTAGTGGGGTATTGTTTTTTTTAAATTAAATATATATTCATATATTTTATTTTGTAGGTTTCATTTAAAATACTTTAAAGGTTCACTGGCTTCCCAAGCAAAGCATTGTCAATCAATTTTTTGCTGTTTCACATCAGACATGAATCACATATTAAAGATAACGTATACAGAAAGCAGGGCTCTCATTCATGAGTACAGTACATGGTAAGTGCTGCCATAGACAGTTTGAGTACTACACCTCCCAGAATCAACCAAGAAGCCCACGTACTCATATCCGCTTTTACGTGATGACGCAATTTTTGCCTTGTTGGAAGGTAGTTTCAGAAGATATCGCTGTGACTGTAGACTAGCGAAGAAACGCTGAAGAAACCGAAAGACATTTGGAAGCACTCACTCAAATGGTATTTTGTCTCCTGATATCAAACGGTAAGATATTAAAAGGCGACATTAACCTTATTTAATGTTTTTCAGCTTGTTTAATGTAACGAGGTACAATGCCTTCTCGGTAAAAATTATTAAAGGATTTTTAGCTAAGCTAACACTAGCTTAGCTAGCTAGCTCTTCGGTGTTAGCAGACATTTCCTTGCAATGCAGTTGTTATTTTCTTTTGCTCCTTAAAAACAAAAGCTCATGAATCACATCGCTATTGTATGTCCACTGCTACCGTACGTAAAATGAGACATTTTGTGACTAATGGCTATACTGCTATACAATGCTTCTATTTTGCAAGACAAAGACCGCCTGCATCCAGACTACATTCTTGTTTCCTTTTTCTTTTCTTTTTTGTTTACCTCGGCAGGCAATAAAGCATAGTCATTTCCTGGTAGGAAATAAAGGCTAAACATCCTATTTGTTTTGACACTTGATATTGTATCTCATGACAAAGGCATGTGGGGGTGTGGCTCATTATAAGATGAGGTCATGATCGGAGCGTGGCAATGACGCAATATGAAGCTGTCAATATGGCGCTTTGGTATACGTGTTATTGACTCATTGACGTGGAAGCATAATCTAGCATACTTAATCTTTATTTCAGACCCGGGAGGATTCATATCACAATAAGAAACACAAAGAGTAAAATATAAAGAGAAATAAAAATAAAATACAAAACCTTCTACCATGTTCAGTGTCTAACATACAGACATGTTGGCCAATGGTTCCACAGTCTGGAAGAAAATCATGATCCCACTTTAGATGTCACCTTAATTATTGTGGCTGCTGAGTTCATTTAAACTCCTCCCAATCAAACCCGTATCCACGTGCACTTGAAGTTACAGCCTCTGCATGTAGATTACAGTGTGGGGCAAGCTACCAAACACAACCCAAGCAATCTGACACTTAAATTAGGGTGGAAGCTTAGTGGACCGTCACTCCATTTACCATAGCTTTCTTTTGTCCTGTGACACATCACTGTTATACTTAGAGATGTATCGGGAAGTACTGGAGTTCATGCACTGATCCGATACCACAAACTAAAGAAAAAGAATGGAAATATATGTTAAGCTAGTTTATTTCTGTTCTTTTTTTGGTTATAACTGAGTGTCAATTTGGATAATAAAAGGAAGTCCTGTGGCATTCATTGTTTGGATTTGTTCATGTATCACAAAGAGTTTAACCTGAGCCAAACCGACAACAAAGATAGAAATCACATCACATCCATACAGGGATAGTAGTATACAGCTGTTAAAACATAATAAAATATATGACACACTGGTATCGGATCAGTACTATCGGCCAATACTCTAGTTCAGGTATCAGAATCGGTATCAGACCATCTCTAGTTATACTATCAACAATTCAATAAGCTCTATATTTTTTGGGGCATGACTTTTTATCAGTTGGGAACTGTAAGATATTCTAAAAAAATAATATTCTAAAAGTCATCCGTTGTAATATTGTTTTGTTAATCATTAATTTGACCATCAAAATTAGACTGCTGCCGACTTGGTTTGTGACTATGAAGGGTTAAATGAAGTGACCTATGAGCTTAAGGTGAGCTGAGGTGTGTGGAAGGTTCTCTGATAAACAATCATGGTACTGATTTAGAGGCAGTCAAGGTTCATTTCAGGCAGCTAGAACTGTCAAATGAATTAGTTTAGAAAAAATGCATCACTTATTTAATTATATTCATTATCAACCATCATATTTTCTCATTTCATCACAACTTCCCAGAGCCTAAAAGGGCATCTTTAAATTGCTTGTTTAGTCTGATCAAAAGTGAAAAAAATCCAAAAATATAAGCATCTTCTGACAGGTATTTGTGCTAGATAAATGTCTTCAAAGGAAAAACAGATTTTTAAAATTGACAAATCGACAGTTTCAGGACTACTTAATGTTATGCAACTGATTATTATAATAAATGACTTTTAAGCTAGGCCTAACTCACACATTTGCGAAACCCTACATCCCAGAAAATGTCTTGTCATACATTATACTTGTATTGTCATAGTAATAGAGATGTCGTTTACAAATAATACATTTAATTCAAATGCTGTGGTCTGTATGCTGCTGTGTTGCTGCAGATGTCAGCCACTGAGGACCTTCCAGACATGGATGGGACAGACCTGCTAGGGCTGCTGTTCCAAAATGGAGAGGATGGATCTACTGAGCCACTCTTTCCTGATGGGAATGAGCTCATTGAATCCTGGCTGTCTGAGCAAGATGTAAGACTTCAATCACAGAAAAGAAATATAAACTTAGGAAGAAGTTTATCGTATTTACCTATACTGTTTCTCTTTCATTTTGGACGACTCAAAAATGCTACTACTTGTATTTCTATGTGCAGTAGTCTTGGTGTGAAAGCCAACACAGTTGTTCTTCTCCCAGATGCTGACAGGAATGGACACCGAAGACTTTCTGTCCAGCTTGTTAGAGGGAGAGTACAACATGGGGCCCGTCTGTCCCTCTCATTCTCCCATGGGCAGTGACAGCGGCATTTCCGACGACAGCAGCACTGGGGCTGGAAGCAACAACCTTCTGGGGTGCCCAAGTCCTCGTGGCAGCGATAGCGATGTTGTTCCTAGTCCCAGCTCCACCCAGCCCAGCCCGATGCACTGCGACCCTGCCCTGGCCCCTGGAGAGCCGCAGACAGAGAGCCTGGAGATCCTAACGGTCCAGGCGGATCACAGCTACTCTCTGCTGCAGAGCGGAGGCAGGAACATGGATGCCCTGCAGAGTGTGAGGGCAGAGAAGCCAGATACAGACGTCTTCATCGATTTGGGTAAGTGGAGTCCAAGAACCATCTGATTCTGACGTCATTTATAAGTTCTACAGGCTCACATATATTATGCTGTAAGTTATCCACTTAACCCCTTGAAAAATACCTACAAAACACGCGGGTTTAGTGCACATTCTGAGGGATGCTGCATACATAATCAGCACATGAGGGCACTTAACTTGCCTGGGAGATCAGTATGGTAGATTATGTTTATTTAAATAAAGCTTCTTTTGTGTCAGACGACTTGGTGAGTGAGGACATAGAGGACATAGAGGAGGACATCACAGACGAGCTGCCCTGCACTTTGGCCATAGAGGACTCGACACAAGATTCAACCCAAGCCACCAGTACAGACCAGGTTAGTTTTACCCACTTTTCCTAATTTGTTTTCGTCAAACCGAAGAGTTTGTGAAAGAAGACTGAAATTTTCAGTTTGTTATGTCTCATTTATTTGTGACATGATCGGCAAGCTGATTCTTTGCATGTTGCAACTGTGGTACCATCCTGTATAGCTGATAAAAATTTTTTTTTTTTTCTCTATTTAGTTCCAGTTTAAAGAGATTGTGCTCACTGAGGAGGAGAAGCGACTTTTGGGGAAAGAGGGAGCATCGATTCCCACACACATGCCTCTTACAAAGGTAATAAATGCTGACTTTTTTCATTTTCTTGAGTTAATTGGCAGCCTTATTAACTTCCCTGAATAAGAAAATCCACCAAATGCTGATAAACAGGGAGATCAGCCAATAACATGACCTCGCTAGACAAGCAAACAGGAAGTGGGAGGAGCTTCAAAAAGAGGAGGCGTGTACTTTTGCAGTTTCAGAAAACGATTCCGCTACAGACCAGGAAAAACCTAATCTACAGTCAGTGTGTTATTCAGATGCTAATTTACGGGAGAAAAATCACTAGCAAACTCCAGTCTCCTTGGCGGTGAACCGCTCCTGGCGTGCGCCCATGGATGTATTAAGAGCGTGTGCCCAGCAAACACCATTATAACAGCAATCCACCCTGGAACAAGCGCACCTCCTTTTAAAGGGAATGTGAAATAACGCTCTGATTGGTTTATTGCAAGTTACGCCCAAACCACACCTATGAGTAATGTATCTACTTAAGACCAACCCATTTTAGATTTGCGTCGGACGCAAGAGTCATTTTCCCCGCCGGTATGATAGCAGCAGCGCCTGAGGTTCGCCCAGAAAGCTACTTGCGTTTCAGAGTGATTAAAATAGAGCCCATAATGTGTGTGTATGTGTTTCAACACTGTGGTAAAACCGTGCTCTCTGTGTATCAGGCAGAGGAGAGGACCTTGAAGAGGGTCCGGAGGAAGATCCGCAACAAGCAGTCTGCTCAGGAGAGTCGCAAGAAGAAGAAGGTCTATGTTGATGGACTGGAAAACAGGTGAGACGAAGAGGTTAAAATGACTACAAGTGAGAAAGGAATTCTCTCAGGCGCCCAGATAGCTCAGTTGGTAAAGTGGGCGGCCTTGCGCATAGAGGTTTTCTCATAGACACAGCGGGCACGGGTTCGACTCCGACCTGCAACCCTTTGCTGCATGTCATTCCCCCCTCTCTCTCTCCCTATCTCTATTATTTTTTATCTCCATATTGCTGTCAAAAAATAAAGGCCGAAAATGTTGAAAAATCCCCTTTAAAAGAGAGAAAAATTTAATAAATACATTTTCTCTATTCAATTATTAGACATAAGCTAAGTTTCCATCCACTTGTCAATCAAATTATCTGAAGTTCAGTAATAGAAATCATGCGAACAAAGCTGGTGAAAGTGTATTTTCATCCAACGGCTTTCAAGCAAATAAAAACCTGTGGTAATGACGTCACATACTGTTTTCAATCAAATTGGTACATCGACTTGATTTTAGACATTTTAGGTGTTTCCATTCATTTTTGCACTGAACATTCAAACAAACATTTGCAAACAAAGTTTTTCTAGACTAAATGGATTGCGCCGTCTACCAACACATGATCAATATTGCACAAGTTGTAATAGTGCTTATGTGCCAGCTGATAGCAACATATCGGGCTATAATAAGAAAACAGCAATGCTATCATCACATCGCTATGAAAATGCAGATGCAACTTGCCTTTTATTTTTATTGCCTTTAACTCTTTTTTTTTTTTTTTTTTTTTTGAGTCATGTCTCACTGTTTAAGCGCCTTCCATTTACTCTGGAGGATGTCCCACGGCTTGTCCTAACCTTTGTCGGACATTTCTTTGGAGAGTTTCATATAAATTAAATTCAGAAAGTCTCTCGTCTCCTTGTTTGTCCACTAAACATCTGTCTTTGTTTACACCCACCATGTGTGCCTTCAGAGTGGAAATACTGGGCAGAAATGAACTAAATCTCAATCGCAATGCATCATTTATTTGGAATTTTTCATTCAATATCACTTAATTTGGATAAAAACGTGTGGATGGAAACCTAGCTATAGATACAGTCATTTTTACATCTGTTCTTAGGATAAGAACTTGGAACTTGTTCATGTTCTGCATTTCTGTCTTAAAAGATGACTTAAATGATAAATCGATGATCAAAATAGTTGTCAACTCTTTGTCGATCAGCAAATTGATGAGTACAGGTGAGATTTTTGTCTTAAAACGCAGATATTAATATATGTGGAGTTGTAGGTATTCTATCACGCTTCTGTCTGCCTAGTTTCCCCGTGGCTAGCTATCCCAGCAGTGATTTATTATACGTCTTTATTTTTAT
This sequence comes from Etheostoma cragini, assembly GCF_013103735.1. Classification (NCBI taxonomy): domain Eukaryota; kingdom Metazoa; phylum Chordata; class Actinopteri; order Perciformes; family Percidae; genus Etheostoma; species Etheostoma cragini. The sequence continues at coordinate 3,957,290 of NC_048411.1, read as the reverse complement.
GGTTGGCCCATACTATGTACGTTGGGATAAATGTACTAATTACCCGGTGTCTACCACAGGGTTGCCATCTGTACAGCACACAACCTGGAACTACAGAAGAAAGTCCAAATGCTTCAGAAACAGAACATGTAAGAGCTCTGAGATATTGATTTTGTATGAACATGTAATACCACGTATCTAGAAAGTGTTTTAGAATCTGTTGCTGGCTGTTAAAGTAAATGTGTTGTCTTGGTTCTAACAGCTCCTTGATAGAGCAACTGAGGAAGCTACAGGCTATGGTGAAGATGTCTCCCATGAAGGCCAGCGCAACCAGCACTTGTGTAATGGTAAATTGGTTGACTTGTTTTTCCCCTCCTGATTATTGTTCCCGTATGAAGTGTCAAGTTCTTTTGTCATGCAGCAGTATATCTTTTTTCACTCTCTCCTTGGCTTTGTCCTCCAGGTCTTCCTACTCTCTTTCTGTCTCATCATCTTCCCGTCAGTCAATCCATTTGGCGGAAACAGAGAACAGAAGGAACTGTACACACCCTCCTCCAGTGAGTTACCTCACAGTTAGTCATTTTCCAACCTTTATTGCCATGTTTTTTTGGTACTCATAATTTGTTGGATTCCTCGTCAAGATAGAATGTATATTCAGTGTGCAGACTGTATATTGTTTTTTTATTCATGGATCTATCCATCCATCTATTATTGTTATTGCAGTCATCTCCCGGACCCTGCGCTCACTGCCAGAAAGCACAGATGCCATATCCTACCCTGAGCCTGAAGATGAGGAGCTCCTCTTAGTGCCCCAAGCCGATGTAGAAAACGTTAAAGCCATCTTTGCAGGCGGTCTGAAGAATCATACCCCCTACTACCAGAGGGTGGAGCAGCCTGACTCTGAAACAGGCGTCACTAGCAACTCCTCAGCAGACTTCCCCAGCCCCGCTCAGGCTGCAGAGATGAAGGCCGGGCCCGCTGGGGGGGTAGGGGCCTTACAGGAAGGATCCATTGATGTCGCAGTGGCGGCTGCTGTGGCGTACGAGGTCAAAGGGTCCAACGATAACTGGATAGACCGGAACCCCCCGTCTGTCATACTGCAGCAACACCGCTCAGATGAGATGTAGTAGGGAGATGTTGATCAATATAACCAGCAGAGGGCGCCATACTCCTAATGTAGTAGGTACCAGAGGGAAGCTTCAACTTACAAAAGGATGAAGGGGACATGCCAGATATGATCAAGAAATGTTCCCCTCCAACAGCTGATGTACTACTGTTACTTAATTTGCACTTTGTTTTGATTTCCTTGTTCCAGTGGGCAAAAAGAATTGTAGATAGATTTCCATATTTTAACGACCTGAAGAACAGAACGCTGCAGTGATAAACTACATGCAGTAGCAGCACTGAGGGCTCTAATTGTATTACACAAAGCGGTGCCGATGACCAAAACATGTTGGCACCACTACAGGAATCTTTATATATAAGAACTGGCAGAATATTACTTTAAGAAAAGTAGTATTAAGTACCGTTATCATTATTTATCACCAAATCCAGGGGGAGCTTTGCTTGACGCTAGTCCGTCTGATCACCTCTAGCAGGATCTAAATGGTAACCTAGGGTGCTCATGAATGCCTCTCCCATAGTAAATGATTGTGAAAATAAGCTGCAAACTAGCCGGAATCACCCATTGCGTATTAGAATATAGGATGCTTGATTATCATAAAGCTTGATCAAAGTGGTTGTTGGACCACCGTAACGCTTAAGCCATTGCAGGACATTTGGCCATTTAGGAGACTTGTAAAGTTTGTTAGAATTTCCCTTGTAACAAGGGTATCCATGCTCCTTTTTTAATTTTGGAATGCTTTGTTTTTATGTTAAAGCAAGAAATAATGTCTTCAAAATATAGGACCCTGAACCCTTGAAGTTGTCATTGTTGGCCAACCCCAGTCCACCCCTCCAATCTCCTGTTTTTCAGCTTCATGGGACTTTTATTATCTTTCTAAACATGTCTGAAATACCTTAGCACCTGTGTGCAAGGAATAAGGGATTTAAAATGTTTTTGCTCAGTAAAACGGTGCAGTATATATATACTCAGAAATGTAATGACCTGTTTTGTCAGTGAGGCATTTTTATGTTAAACGAAGTAAATGGTATTGGAACTACTTTTTGTTATAATCGACAGTCAAAGAGATTTTAAATGTTGATCGTGTTGAACAAATGCACTGACATTTGACATAGTCCAAGAATTAAATGTAAATACATACAAATGATTGTAGCTCTTCTGTACATTTTCAACTCTATGTAAAACATGTCATCTATGATAATAAACTTTTTTTATACATCAAAATGACTGAATCTTTCTTGATCAGTGTTATTGACAAAAACATAGAAGAATATCTGTCTACGACGAATTGTACAACTTGTTCAAGGCCGTCAACCATACAAGACCTACATGAAAGGAAATATTAACATTTGAACTGTTTTTTAAGATTTACTTAAAAAGTTCTCTCTCCGGTGCAACCAGTGCAACTACAATTTGGAACAGTTTTTTTTCTTCTATTTATTAATATTTATTATTTCGTTTTGACAATTGTAGTTTTTGGGAGTGAGTTGCCTTGCTCAAGGTCATGTGGGGAGACTGTTTTAATGTATCCAAAATTTGGATTTCAACAGCCAGCCTGGTCGTTCTCCCCCCATGCTCTTAGCCAGACTGCTTCCTGCATTCAAAACTGTAAAAGCCACAAAATTCCATTAACAGGACTTATGACAACTCATCTACACTATTGATGGCATTAGCTCAGTCTGTAGGGTGTTGGGTTGGAAACTGGAGGGTTGCTGGTTCAAATCCACATAAAGACTAAAGCATGGTGACATCTCTCCTCACTCGGACATCTTCGCTTAGTGCATGTATAGGTGTATATTTGTATATACTGAGCATGTGTGTGTAATTTAGACCTGTGTGTAATTACAGAGTGTAAATTCTAATTTCCCTTTGTGGGATTAATAAAGTATACATTATTATTTATTTATTTTAAATGCACATAACATGTAAATGTACCTGTATGGATAACAAATGGGCATTTATTTTGAAGACAGGCATTTTAAATGAACTGTAAATTCAAACTGTTCTTTCAAAGATTTTTTTTTCCACTCATACTTCTTTCTATTTTTGTACATACTCCTGTTGGCATGCTCCATGGCTGGCAAACAATATTTGTCTGACTTTAGAAGTGACCTCAGCTGTCGGGGAATAACAGCACATAGGGACTGGTCTGTGACTCACTAGTGGGAGGTTGGAATCATGAGTCACCGTGAGCTTATTCAACATGGCGAGACCTGTGTTGAGACTGGTGTAGTGAGGGCAAAGGTCACTGTCTGGGTCTGACCGACCAGCAGGGGGGGGTGTCGGTCCACATGTCTGCCACGCAGGGGCGAGTTGTTCAGCACCCCCATCCATGGTGTCGATTAGGCGCCTTGGTGAAGGGTATCTTCATCTATGACTCAAAGACATGTCAGAGGGGCTCATTATTTGACTTTTCATTTAACAAGACACTTGTTACCAAATAACTTATGTAATAAGTAACTTATGTAATAAAAAAAAAAAAATATATATATATATATATATATATATATATATATATATATATATATGTAACAACCTGAAACAAAATAATAGCTCTCTTTTCAAATAAATAAGTAAAAATGAAATAATTTATATGACCTATTCTGTGTCAGCTTCACAATCCAGCTTTAACTAAATATCTCTTAAAACTTTTTATATGTACTAAGTCAACGTTTTTCAGTGTCCATGTGAGCTTTGAGATCTCCATCACCTTTATTAGACACTGAAACATGTATGTGCTAGCATAATATATGATAAATTATTTTTTTTCTTCTTTTTTTTGGATGCCAAATTGTTCAATAAATATATAACATGTTTGTAACGTTAAAAAAAAAATTAAAATTAAAAAGGTTCTTGAAAAATATATAATAAAATATCAGATGCATAAGACAGACTCTCGGGAATTACGTCACGCAACAAAGTACCGTAGTATTGTGTGCAAAGCGCCAGTCAATTTGACTACACGTTAATGCTAATTGTCCCATTAAAAACAGTGAAAACTGGACTTTTAATTCATTTATACGTAAAAGGTTTACAGTAAGTAAAAAGTGGACATTTTCGGTCAAAAGAGGACGTTTGGTCACCCTATAGTAGGCCTACTTATAACCTTTTTTTGTAGTATTAATGTCTATGAATTAAGCTAGCCATTAGTGCTAAATCTAGCTATACGTATTCAAGTTAATACAAGACCTGCCAACCGGTGTTATCATGCTCGGCCTCCGGCATCTGTCTCAAAGGATATGATGTTGAATGTAAACACATGCAGGCTGGCGCTGATAAGATAAACTGGTCTGAAAAGACGACTGGCCGCGGCACGTGGCGCTTTTTCGGGAGAGGACCACGCGCATCTGTCGGGCATCTGCCGCGAGGCACTGAATGGAGCGGGGGGGGGGGGTAATAAGCTACACAGAGACAAAAGCGCCGGGAGCAGGTGGAGGACGAGAGTATTGTTTTGTGACACAAAGTTGCCTTTTCTCTCCGAGATACGACACGCGCCGAGTCCGACTGACAATTAAAGCTTCATTTTCAAATGGGGGAACAAAAAGTGGCGCGTGCTGTCTCGAGCTATTTTGGTCACCCCTCTTAACACATGTCCACATCAAGACGTCGCTCTCCCTATCTGGGTCAGGACAGGTTTGACCGGTCTCGATAGTTCTGTAACTCCCGGGCAGACAGTAAACGCAACGTTGAGTAACCGGTTGATGAGGATGCACGCGCATGCACGTCCACGCTTAACAAGCGGTTCATTGAGGGCAAGTCAAGACTAGAGATGGAAAGTTTGGATAGGCTATATATATATATATTTGTGTGTATATATGTGTACACACACACACACACACACACACACACACACACACACACACACAGCCTGTTATATTTATTTAACCCTGCAGTGATTCCCCACGCTGGGGAAGTCCAGTCCTTAAAAGATTGTTCCAGAGTTTATCATGGGATAGATTCATTTCACCACCGATTCCACTGCTGTTTTTCCCCCTACAACTTTCCTCTGATCTAATCTGGTATTCAATTTCATAATCACCTGTAGGACGATGGTCTGTCATGGTTTGGTAACTGTTACGGGAGAACATCACATGGGGCCAGTCATATAACCAACACCAAACACAAGGCAGGTGTCCTTCCACAAATAATAATAACAATAATAATAATTACCACATGATTTTTTTTGCATGCATTATAAATGCAGCTCATAATCAACCACAGTGGGTTGTATTGTTAGTAGCCAACAGTCTGCAGAGATTAACAGGACTTTACTTTAAATTTGAGTTATTGTGGTGATGTTGGATGTTGACAAGGCAAGAGGGAATCTGTGGTGGGGAGGGGGGATTTCTAAAAAGGTTGTAATCTTGCCCCCCACGTGGGGTTGTCAACATGCTCAGCGCAACTGCCCCGGGGACTTTTGCTTTCCTCACCCCGGCTGCCCTGAGCCAATGGCAGGAGGCATGAACGGAAGAGACCGCCCCTTGCCGAGAAACTACGCTGATCTCCTTTAAATCCACCCACAGCCCGTTCCGAGCTCAGAATAACGCAAGAGACTACATAGAGAAGTACACAGCCTTTACTGTTCACTGCAAAACCCCGATCGCGCTTGGATTATAACTATGACTCTGGAAGAGATCCGAGGACAAGAGAACACAATGGAAAACGCAGATAGGTAAATATTTAACCCATGGATAGATCATTATTCCATTATGTTTAATGCTTTAATACCTGTTTACGAAGATGTACGCAGTGTTCTGATGATGCGCTGTTGTTTTTTCTGTCAAGGGTGCAAAGTGCAGGCGCAGCCCTGGAAGAGCTGCTGGTCGCTGCTAAGAAGCAGGACTACCTGACAGTTGGAGTTTACGAATCTGCTAAAGTCATGAATGTGTGAGTATTGCAATCCGTGAAACGTTTACCCACAGTTGTCTTGGTTTTTGAGCGTAGGTTACGCGTGAAAGAATGGTTTGTGACGTCGACTCTTGTCCTTTCCACAGTGACCCGGACAGCGTGGCGTTCTGCGTCCTCGCCACCGACGAGGAGTACGAGTGTGACATCGCTCTCCAGATCCACTTCACCCTCATCCAGGCGTTCTGCTTCGACAACGACATCAACGTGGTGCGCGTCAATGACATCGAGCGCCTGGCCGACCTCGTGAGCGCAGACGAGACCGGCGAGCCCAAGGACGCGCACTGCATTCTTGTCACGGTACGTTCCCGAGAGCACTTACTCATCAGTCTGGAGCTGGTATCTAGTGAATCATGCACGCATCACTCCTACATGTGAATGCTCTGCACAAGTTACTGCATGTCTACACAGCCTATGTGTCCATTTCAGGTGTTCTGATTCTAAATTTCTTATTCTTTTTATTTCAGAGCCCCAGTGCAAACCCATGGAAAGACCCCGCTCTGGACAAGCTGAGCCTGTTCTGCGAGGAGAGCCGCAGCGTGTACGACTGGGTGCCCACCATCACGCTCCCAGAGCGCTGAAGTGACATCCCACTCACGATGCTTCACATGCTGATGATGAAGATGATGAAAAGAAAGTCAAGGAGCTGAGCCTCAGTTGGGGTTGTGAATGCCTTTCTGCCTCACTCTTTGGATTAAGAGGCTGTGGCTGCAAGCCCCCTTGCAAGAGCACAACCTACCAGTGCATTCTGGGTCGGCACATTGGTTCTGGATTACCCCGAGGGAGGGTTCAAGTTCAGAGGTCAAGTGCAGACTGGGTCAGGTGAATGTGGAATGGACAGAAAGCCCCATTGGACACAGAAGGATTTGGAATGTACTGCAAAGTGCATGAAATAGATGTTGCTGGCCTAGTTAAAATGGCAATGGGGAACTGAGCGGAGCAGGTCACAGAGACCTTTGCGAGAAATGGACTTGTGAAAGTGCCGAGGCTGGACTGAATCCCAGAGGGAAAACAAGGAAGATGCTGGTTCAGAAGAGGGTGTCTGAAAATGTCTATTGGACTTTACTTTTCTTGTTACTGTGCAGCTACCGGGAAGTTCTTGGAATAAGCTGAGACTTTCCTTGCAAACCCTGAATTGAGCTGTGTCTGAACCTGTGACACTTTCTCACGGACTATTGTTATTACTTTGAAATATGCAGACAAATATGCAATATTGTTTGAACTGTACTCATTTATTTAATGATTTGTGAATAAACATTTGAAATCAACGGCATGGTCTCTTGTGAGTAATGTTATTTATCCTTTGCATTAAGCTCTAGCGGACCATTGGCGCTCACCAAACCTTAGGTTAGCGAAAGATGCAACAGGGTGTGGGAAGTTAGAGCATGCTTGCACATATAGTCCTGATATCGAAATATCAGGACGTGTTGCATAACATCAATTACCCAGTAAATGAGAAACAAGTAAAATGGGGGTGGCTGACAGAAAGTCAGGTGGTTGTGTGAGAGAGATGACATGGAGAGATAGAGTAGAGACATTTCAACATAGTGATATTTGTGACGTGCAATTTCCAGGCACTGACCTTGTACTGCTCGTACACCAGCTGCCTTTTTGCGACAGCTTGCACAATTACTGCAGCCAGAATCAAGGCAGAGGCTGTGGGGGGGGGCTGCAGGAGAGAGCTTTCTTTTGTTTTCTGTGCACAGGCAGCAGAGGCTAGAGAGGTCTGTGTACCACTGGTGCTTAGTTGCAAGTTTTGTGCATCGAAGTGGAAATTGGACACTGTATGATGTTATTAACCCAACTTTTATTTGCTGTAAAGCATTGAAACCTTACTCAAACTTTACATATCATTGGGAAAAACACCACTGTATGTGCTTAGTTGTCATGCATGACAGGTGAGTTTAATGAATCCTGCAATGGCTTACAAAATGCATGCAAACCATAAGGCACCACACATGGGGGAAATAGTGCCTTGGTGTTCCTAGAGACACACACGTGCACACGCAACCGTGTGTCTGCTGTAGCAGAATGAGGGTCAGCCAGATCAGTAGTGGCAGGTAAAGGGAAGTGTGTGAGTGCTGCGGTCGGCTCTGAGCTGAGACTGACAGTAAAGCGGGGGCCACATCAAAGAGATAGCAGACTTCAGAGGAACTCATCTGGCTTTTTCTTGCCAGCCCCTCAGCCAAACTGCTGGTCATACCCCGCACGTGTACACGCATGGACACACAGGTGCTCGCAAGCATGAACAGACATCTATGTGCGCACACACACACACACACACACACACAAGCTAAGACTGATCTCAGGTAATTGCTCAGAGTTCTAAGAACAGGGGAAGCTTTACTCAGACAGAATTACAAAAAAAAGTTGTACACAAGAGATACAGGGACTTTCCATGTGTATTGATTTCTGCACTGTTAGGCATTAGGGAGACCCAAGTAAATTACTATAAAACCAAACTAGTCATTTTCTTACATGCACTGTCAAAACTAACTAGATTGGGAAGAGATTGAGCCATTGATGTGAAGACCAATGTGGCTTGTGCTGACTATTTGTCTGTAGTTGCTGCACTCTAGACTCTGCTATGATCAAACATGAAGCTTGTGTCTGAGTGAAAGTTGAAATACACACATCTTGTGTAAATGACCTGTAAAAAGGTGCCAGACATCTCACATGAAAGTTTGTGAAGCATGTGAAATGTTCCTATACTGTAAACAGCAAATGACTGAAAAGAGATTTCTTTATTTAGCATGTTTCCAAAAGCACCCAACACATTCAGGGATTTTTTCAGTGTTCTTCAGACAGCTTTTTCTGTTTTCCGCCATGAAAGAAAGGGCAACCAGCAACAATAGCAGTGGCGCTGTGTCAAAACTTGACCTGTTTTGGGGAAAAAAACAACATTTAATGCGCCAGATAAGACCCATTTTCTCAAGAATACAATTGTGGACTGTTTTATTATGTGCTCCAGGTAAACAAAGTAGCGTTGGCTAAGTGTATAGTAGTCACAATAAAGGAGAGTACGTGTATTGTTGACGAAATCCTTGACCTACTTTAGGTGAAATTTACATTGAGGGTCTTTGTGATGGATCAGATTCTTCTTTGTGCTCTTATTTATCGAAGTCGGCATCACTCAGGCCTGCATTATCTGCTATCTTAACCCTAATTTCCCCATGCAAGACTAAAAAACAAGATTTTTTATGCCATGCTCCTTCTGGCGACTGGTGTATGTGGGCCAGTAGAGAACAAATAAAACACCAGACAACTGTTAGGGGTTCCTTGCCTTTGCTGCTGCTGCTATATTTATATATATATATATATATATATGGAATTAACAAACACCTTATCCCTGTGATGGCTGTGTTGCCAAAGCCTGGAGCAACAGTCCAGACTGTGGAGACAACCCGACTGTCTGCGCGAGGTCTGAGCCAGAGATCGAGAGCTTCAGTTTGACTAAAAAGGGAGGGAGCAAGACCAGACAGATGCGTGCTCTGACTCAGAAACATTAGTGTTTTCAACTCTGGCACAGAAAAATGGCAAACATCAAGCAGCAGTTTACTCCTGAGTGCTATACCCATACCCCTTTTTTAACTATATGAAGTGCTGGTAATGAGTTTTCCTCTCTTACACGTGGGCCGTAACCCCAGACAAAATATTCACTTTATCCCTGATGGATGTACTACTACAGACACAACATTTACTCAGATGATCAAAGGGTATTCAACTCATAACTCATAAGTTCTTAAAGGAAATGGTTGTCAGTTTGGGAAATACACTCATTCACTCTCTTGAGGAAAGTCAAATAAAAGGATCGATACTACACTCATATCTGTAAATATGAAGCATAGGAAAATGAATGGGAATAGCGAGTCTGGCTCTCTCCAAAGGTCACATCCACCCATACGTCTGTTTAATCCATAAAAACGCTAAGTGTAAAAATGAATTGAGAGAGATTATGTGCGGGAGTATTTACTGGGTGTGGTGGCTCTAGCTACATATTGAACAGACAAACCTCAGGAAGAAAGGGAATAAGCTTATTTCCCAAAATGTTGAGCTATTTCTTTCAACTTAGTAAGAGCAGGATTAGAAAGTTGAACTTGAGGATCTCTGAGGTATATGGAATTGATAACGCTTCTGTTATATGCCTTGCTATCATCATGTTGAGAAAGAAAATCAAATGCATAATGTTAACCTTCTAAAACCTAAGGCCAATTTTATAGTTTATTGTCCGTCTGGATTTAATTTATAAAAAAGCTTGTAAAACATCAACCCTGTTGTGTACAGTCAAGATATGAACAACAATTTTTTTAGGACAAACTGGGTTATTAGAATATTTGGGTTGCAGTGAGGTCACTTGCATGTTAAAATTGGTTGCAGGGCCTTAAAGACAAATAAATAAATAAAACAAATCGAATAAAATGAATCTTCCAGATATGTATTGATAGCACAGACAGTTAAGTAATACATAAGCCATTTTCCTTTCTAAAACACTTCTCATATGTCTTGGGAGTCACACTGGGAAGAAATAATCATTATAACTTATACAGTTAACAAAATACATGCATTTTTTCAAAAAAGTCAAGACACTTTTGCTCTCATGACATTTACTTATGCCAATAATAACATAAAAATGTCATATTTATTGATATTTCACCCACAGCAATGCTACACAAGCAAATGCGTATCAAAAATGTGCTCCACTTGGCCTTCCATACAGCCTATTGGCCTTTTTGTCCCCTCTGGCCTTCCATACAGTCTATTGGCCTTTTTGTCCCCTCTGGCCTTCCATACAGCCTATTGGCCTTTTTGTCCCCTCTGGCCTTCCATACAGCCTATTGGCCTTTTTGTCCCCTCTGGCCTTCCATACAGCCTATTGGCCTTTTTGTCCCCTCTGGCCTTCCATACAGCCTATTGGCCTTTTTGTCCCCTCTGGCCTTCCATACAGCCTATTGGCCTTTTTGTCCCCTCTGGCCTTCCATACAAGATGGCGACGTTGTCTCCCATATATGGGCATACTGGGGCCTATATTTCTCTAAACAACAGAGAAGGGAGACGGAGCCGTGAGCTAGCGGCAGAAATGAGCCAAAACGCGATGAATTATGGACATAAAGTGGATTAATCTTGGATGTAACAGTTTGGATTTAAAGCCCAACGACCCAGAAAGAGGCTGGAAGTTCCAGGCTCAATAGAAAATCACCTGTAGAGACTAGAAAGACCCGGAAGAGACCTTCGTAGCCGCTAGCTCGTTACCTATCAGAGGCAACCATTGGTAAGTCGCTGGCTTGTTTGGTTGATCAATTATTAAACTATTAATCAGAGGTGCTAATTTTACGCGTGGGCGAGTGTCTCGGGATCTTAGCCCTCCTGGTGTCTTGGGGTCAAATTGGACCCCTTTCCAAAAAGTTTCTATCTCAGAAATTTGGGTTTCTTTCAAAGAAATTGTCCAAAAAAAGTAACGTGGATGCTTCCCAACAACACACCTCACAAGTTAAATAACTAATCTGTACACTACTTTTATTGAATTTGGGTGTATTGTGTCAATTTTATAGCATTTGGAGAAACAAATTGGTAAAAGATCTTTAAAAAAGTGTACAAAAATAAATGCAAATGTCAATAAGAGTGACTAAAAGGTGAAAAAAATGTTAAATAAAGTGACTAAAATATGAACAAATGTCAAATAAAGTGACTGAAATGTGAAAAGACGTCAAAGAAAGTAACAAAAATGTAAAAAAAATGACAAATGGTAAAAGAAAAGCTTTAAAAAACTTGTGCAAAAACCCACGGAAATTTCAAAAGGCTCAGAATAAGTCGACAAATGATGAAAAAGTAACAAAATCATGGGGGAAAGACGCAAAAGGGTCAAAAAAGACAACCATGTGTTTGATATTTAAAAATGTATTTGAAATTTGGACTTAGAAAAACAAAGATTTCTGGTCAGCGGGAAGAAAGCATGAGGATTAGTTTTAAGATATTAATGCAAACCTTGTTCTTTGGTGATATAATACCACACATTGTTACTGTCTGACTATTTTAACCCGGGTGAAATGTTACAGCATGTGTTTCCATATTGGGATATGATTCCCAGACAACTGTAAAGGCTTCAGAGGGACTTTGGTGGAGTGATACTCCGCCCTTCCCAGAGCCATTACTTACATGGGGAACTGTGGTTCAATTCTTCCTATTCCCTTCTCCAGCTCACTTACAGTAACCACAGCAAGATGAGATTACACGATGAGCTGGCAAGCATCATCTCCTCTCACCCCACCCGGCTCTGAGCATCTCTCTCTCTCTTTCTCTCTCGCGTGGTCAGATTGGTACCATGAGCTCATGACCCAGCTGGCTCTGGCAGGCAGAGGAGAGAGAGAGAGAGAGAGAGAGAGAGAGAGAGAGAGAGATAGATGGATGGCTGGTGTTGGGTGTCTCTTATCTATGCGGGTGTCACTCAAAGGAGAAACGAGCTGCCTGCTAGCTGCTTCTGCTACTGCTGTTGCTCAATTTACAGTGAGCTCATGCCTCAGAGGCCGTTTGGTGAGCCAACACAATATGCAACTTTAAGGGGCTCTTAGATTAACAGCGCGGGGAATTTCTCATTGCTGCGGTGGCCAAGGTGATTCCAGTTCAACAACATGTACACACACACACCGAGGCTGCTGTTTGTGAGAAATCACTATCAATCTCTCAGTATGTCCTGACGCGTGTGGTTTTTGAGTTTTGTGGTTGCGGTTAGGCTGAGGTAGCTGTACATTTTGAAGCATACATGTGTACCCACACACACACACACACACACACACAAACAGACACACCTGGGCACCTGGGATGTCCGCACCACACTCAGAAGGATGAGGTCACATGATGCAAACTTCTTAGTTCTGAAGAAATGATCGCAGTTGTCTTTCTACAGAGCCTATAATCAGTGTAAAACAGATGTGTGTGTGAGCCAAGGGGAGGGTGACCAGGTTACACACACACACACACACACACACACACACACACACACACACACACACACACCTGACCTACACTTAGATCCACTCTGTCAGTCTGTCTGGGTGCAGTGACATGCACACAGCAGGTCATTGCAGATTAGATCATACACTAACTTTACTGCTGTTAATGTGAAATAACCGACTTTTGGTCATCTGGTTAAAACCAATGATACTATTGTCTTAGGCAAAAACATCAGCTGGGCATAACTAAAAATTTGGAAAACACTGCAATCCCTTCAGTATTTGTACAGGATATAATCATTTGGATGTTTGTATTCAAATTAGTACATCTGCAAAAATTGCCCTGGGATTGCATCAGGGTGTTTGTGTAGTGGCAACTGAACGGATTGACTGGATACAATGTGTGATTTCTGAATGCAAAGGTTTATTATTAGCACAAACAAGATTATGCGTGAGCCCTCATTGCCCTTTTTTTCCCCATAAAGCTAAACTCACATCATGGTCCAAGTGCCAGATTTCATATTTGATCCCACCTCATGGTATCTCACATGAACTGAACACTATCACAACAATCATGCAAAATTCTGGAAAAAACAAGAAAACCCTCTTAGATGAGTGAGTAACTAATCCTCTTAAATGAATCAAGAATGTGACCCAAGTCCACAGTGGCAAATGCATTGATCAACTGAGGCTGGGGCTTTGGGCTTGCCTCTTTAAATAAGCTGCAATTAGATAAGCATAAAAGGCAAAGGCTATTTCGGGACCTTTGATACAGCTCAGAGAGTCTCAGAGTTGTTTAGTATATACCATGTTTGACTATGGCATTTAATGAATGTCAGCACGTATTTCTCACTTGTACCTTCTTCCTTATCCCCTGTCTGCCTCTGCATTCTAGTCATATTTTCTGGTTCATTGTGGCTGCCAGTCCAGCTAGGGTGGGGCAAAGTTAAGTGATTTGCCAAATATGGGGAGCAGCCTGTCACCTCCGCGGGGTTGACACATTACTAACATAGTTGAGCTTATCCTTCCAGAAGCATAAATACACTGAGAGCCATGCCAGGAATCCACTCTCACAGCCCGCAATCCTCAAGTGCAGAGAAGTAGGCCGGCGGAAGGAATAGAAGTGCAGCCTGGAGAAGGGGAGATGAATACTGCTCCCAGACAGACATATAAATAAAATGTGGGGAAGATGCAAGCTTTTTACTCATCTGATTATACAGTTTCTGCTCTGTCCTTACATGCAGACAGAGAATGCAGACTGGATGGCTGAGTTGATTCAAGGATAGATAGAAAGAGCGTAAAAAGAAAGAGATAGAGACATGCATGCATGGCGTATTCCAAATTCCAAATTCCATTACGTTGATGTGTCAGCCTAAACAAAGTAGTAGCTAAAGCGGCGACGCCCAGTCTTACTCTTCAGGATGGTTTAATTGATGAGCAATACACACACACACAGAAAAGAAGAAGAGAAACGGGAAGACTCTGTCCACTGAGTATTTCTTGTTTTGTCCCATCGGGATTCTGTGCAAGCAAGAAAGCTAAAGAAAAAGGAAAAGAAACTGGAATTACAAGTAGCACGCTGTATGTTCTGGTTTTAAGGAAGTTCAATGTGCTTCGGTACAGCCAGCGGAAAGGTGTCAAGGCAGCATGACATTGTTTTTAATTTTTTTTTACGGTAAGATGGTGAGAAGAAGAGCACAGAGTAGCCAGTGTGGCCTCGCTGCTTTCAGTGCACATGCTAATTAGAGACCCGTGGTGAGGCAGAGCGGCCGGGGACACGGCCCGCCTTGACACAGGGAGGAAAGCGGAGAAAGAGTGGAAGACAAAGAGAAAGAGAAGGGAGGAAAGACGTCAGGATATGAAGAAAACAGAACAGATAGTGCAGAAAACAGCCCGACGGCGGCCTTGTTTGCTTGTGCCGTGTCGTCACTCCGCCACAGGTCAGGGTTTTTAGAGGAATGATGATGCAGCATAACAGCCTCCTGCTAATGCACAAACAAGTTGACTTTTATTTCAAACAGTGTGTGCCTATGTGTGTGTGAATGTGTAATGGTAGGTCATGAACACTGTGCACGCACAAACACATCCACACACAGATAATTGGACACACGTGGCAACAAAGGTGATGTGATAACCTTTGTGATAAGGTTGAACGTTGAATCGACCACATGTTTTTTTGGGGTTTTTCTATACACATGTGGGGCTTATATGTTTTCTGAGGAAAAACATGCTCCTTGAACCACTGGGATATTGCATAATAATATCAGACCTGGACTGACCATGTTCTTGGCAACATATCTTATCTAATGTTGCCTTTCCTCTGACAACAGCCCCACTGACAGATCAGAACAAACAGCAGCTGGCTGCGTGTTCTCACTCTTCATCTTAACTGCCAGCAGCAGCAAAGAGGAACAAGCCGATAAACAGAGATCATGCATCGGAACAATGTGATGGAGTGATGAGCAAAATACTGAGAAGATTTTGAGTCGCTCTCACGCGTGGATAAGTTTGCACATCATGGCATGCGCGGCATTTCAATTGGAAATTGAATTGGAAAAAAAGTGCAATTAGAATTTGGCACGGGGCACAGAAAGAGAGAGACATGTTTTCAAGGACTTTTCAAGGGAGTGATGCAATTGCCCCTCTTCCTTGCACTTGGGTTTTTTTTTCCTTCATGGCAACATACCATGCTATACTACCTAGTAACACACTGAGGAGCATGGCAACAGTGGTTCAGTTCATCCCGCCTCCTCTCCCACTCTCCTATCTGTGTTCCTCCTCATTTCTCCGTGCTATCACAAAGCAAATACCTTTGCATCTAACCAGAAATGTTTGTGTGGGTGCGCTGTCATTGATGGAAAAAACAAAAATAAGCTCTTTTTGTTTTTGCCGGTGTTACTTAATCTGTAGGGATGGAGGGCCAGGCAGAGAGAGGGAGAGAGGTGGGGGGAAAGGGGCTTTGCTCCAATGCTCGGGTACCAGCCAATCGGAAGGCAGGGTTGGCTACAGGCAGGAACAAACAGGAGTTGTTGCTGTTGGTAACAGAAATCGGATTGGCTGTCGGGAGTTCTTGCTCAATGGGATAGGTGTCTCGGCGTGTGGCTATTTTGATCACTGTTATGAATGTGTTTATCTGCTGTTATGTTCTTTTTAAACCTTGTTATTTTGGTCGCCTTCTGTTTTCACTTACAGAGGAGGTCTTTATTGTTCAGACACTGAGGCCACGGCGTAGTAAACTGTGTCCACTGGGTGCTGAATCTCCTGAACTTTGTTACCTTTAGCTGCTGGCCTGCAGAGTAAAGGCCACGTTGCGTTAGCCAGGCTGTGGAAGTAAACAAAAAAGACATCCCGTAAAATGACAAGTGCGGGGGAAAGGTGTGACGCCAGAGGACAGGTCATTGACACTGCTGTTGTGTGTGATGCACCTGCTTCACATTGATGTAGGTCTGTTATTGCAAGTCATCCACACACACACAAAACACAGTTTTTGTTAGCTTTTGTTGGTTTTTTTCTGCATCTGTCAAATCTAGCTCATGTGTGATGATTCCATGTCATGAAGTCACACACAAACAGAATGTCCTACAACTATGCAAATGTCCTTAAAGGTAGCAGAATAACATGTAATCCTAGAGGTCAGCCTCAGTCTGCCTGCACCTAGAGTCACATTTTGTTTACTACAGAGTCAGATGGAGCACTCAGTTCTGCACATGCCGGCTTTGTTTACATGCTGTTCCTTCCTGAAAGGGGCGGCGCCACACACCCGGCATTGCGATGTTGCTTTGGAAACAGGGCTCACACGGTAGCCAATGGGTGGGCAGGGATTATGACACATGTGTTTGTGTGTGTAAATTAATCAAATAGTGGTATCTCTCTGGCAGTGTGTTTACAGGGGGAGATTTTTTTAATCAGCTCACTCAAGGAAGAAAACACACTGGGCAACAACATCAGGATCACACACACGCACGCACGCACACACACGCCACCAAGCCAATTAAAAATCAGCAGTCTTATCTCCCGATGTGTGCCTGGATTGTTACTGTTTACATGCTGAACATACTTCTTTTGACAGATGTTTTTATTGAGTTTTTCAATTACAATTCAAAGACAGAAAAAGAAATTGAGGCCCGTCAATAAATAAGAATAGACATTTGAAGATATTCCAAATGTACTGTAGATCTGTTATTTTTTACTGCTATGGCAACACATGGACTCCCATTGTGGCGTTTAAGAAAAAAAAAGGGAGTAATATTAAGGTGACAAACAAGTACATGCACAGAATGCAAAATGCTCACACCTTCCAAAATATGATCACCTTTATTGAAAGTAGATAAAGCTGTAATAAAATCCCCCCCCCCACCCCCCCGGAAACTGCATAAATGAGCTCCAAATCTCTACAAAAGTGTTATATTTCCCCTTATATCATATGTATGTTTCTCTAGGGCAAAGCATTGCACTAACCCTTCGACCCAGCTTTGCAATTTGCAATAGTGCAATTTTATGTTTAACTTCAAGAAGACAATATGTAACCATATTCTTCCTGTTACTGTTTAGTGTACAACTTGCTGGGAGACATCCAAAAATAAAAGGTTTAGGACATAGTGGAAGTTGTGTTCTTATCCTTGTTGTTGTGACAGTCTTTTTTGCATTTAAAAAAAAAAAGTAGTATCCTGAGTATCTGTTTTTGTGTTTCTTTTTAAACATGCACGAGTGGACATGTTGTTCGTGTGTGTGTTTTCCTTATACAGCTGTTATTGTTAGTTCTGTCACCTGTTTCAGGTTGCTTTACCGTCAGGAACTTGTCTTCCAGTTAACACTCACTTTATCATTGTGGACACACACACACACACACACACACACACACACACACACACACACACATAATAGAAGCTCTGCTCTCCACCCAATTGTAAAACGTGGTAAACTCACACAACCTAGAAAAGATTCAAGATTAAATATCCTTTAAAAAATCCCACAATGGGGAAATCCACACTGTTGAAAATAAATGATAAAATACATTTATCACATTTTTATTGCATGGATTATCAGTCCTGGTGTGTGTGTGTGTGTGTGTGTGTGTGTGTGTGTGTGTGTGTGTGTGTTCCGTCCATGTGGTCTACTACAACTTTTCAGACAGTGGCAGATGTGTAAAGATTGAAATGAGCGTAAACACGCTCTGTGTTTTTGTGTGTTTTCTTGTTGTGTGTGTGTGCATGTGTGAGTGTGTGTGTGTGTGTGAGTGAGAGCCGATATACAGTAGGAGCCACGTGCACCCTACCAAACAGGATGCAGCTGCTGCAAGTATAACAGTAGCTTTACACTAGTGTGTGTGTGTTTTATTGTTCATTTCCTTAAAACAATGATGTCTTTGTTATCTGTCTATCCTTTGTTGCTGCTCTCTTAAATCCACGAGCAGCTCTTCAGCTAAACGTGCCCTAAGGACAGGAGAGAAGTAATCTAATCAGTA
Source organism: Etheostoma cragini (assembly GCF_013103735.1). Taxonomy (NCBI): domain Eukaryota; kingdom Metazoa; phylum Chordata; class Actinopteri; order Perciformes; family Percidae; genus Etheostoma; species Etheostoma cragini. The sequence goes on along the minus strand of NC_048411.1, from coordinate 3,938,872 downwards.
CTCCCCTTTTATTATTGCACAATCCACAAAGCATGTGAGTGCAATCAGGTTTGCTTAATCACTGGAAAACGGGGAAGTAGTAATTGAGTGACAGTTCACCTTTAGAATGAATATGGACACGGAAATTTGATCTCTAGACTTGCCACTGATGTGAAATGAGATTGAGAACAGCCCCGTGTGGAGCTGAGGATTCAGTGTCTTGCTTCTGGCCACTTTAGAAACGTGAGGGATGGCTGACGGAGACATTGAACCCAGGTCCAGTTTGTTGGACTGCATTTGATGGCGTGAAAGGCAAATAAAGTGAGAAAAGCACACTAAAATAAGTACCTTCAAATACTCAGAAAAACCTTTTCTTTCTTAAATCCAATATGAATCTGAAGTGGGTCACTTGTCCCAGTCGAACACTACACAGTGTCAGACAGACAGTTTAAGAAACAAAGAGAGGAGCCAGCCAACCAAAAACCTCCCCTGCAGCCTCCTCGACTCTACCCAGCAACTACTGTACACTGACTCTAAACCAATCTGTTTCTGTTGCAAACAAACACCGGCATGCATGTGCTCACAGACCACACACAAAAGATTTCACTTGGTTTGGGAGTCACTGAGCATCTGCTTGTGTTCTTAGTTTGCATACATGTGTGCGTCTGTTTGTGTCGATCTTTTATATAAGAGCATGCGGCTGCTTTCTGCACGCATGCCTGCATGTACCGCACTGTACTGTATGAATGCAAGATGGAGAAATTAGGAAGTTATGCATCTGCTGTTTGTCTTTTATTAAATAGTAATTTATTTTACAGTATATTGTACTGTGTGCAGCATGTGTGTGGGTGGCCACTAACTTGCAGATATACATGGGGGCTCTGTGTGGGCAAGCTGTATTCACAGCCCCGGAGCATAGGCAAACTCTCACTGACGTCTGACTTGGAAAGTGACAAAGACGAACTTTGTTGCCTTTGTGGGTGAAAGCGAAAGAATCCATCCTTTGAGCGTCCCTCTTTGATTGCGCATGTGTGTAGGTTGGTAGGTGGGTGTGTATATGAGCATAAGGGAACTTTATGCAGTTCCTACCGCAAATGAAGGGGTGTCTCCAGCCTTATTGATGATTGGTTAGGGTTATGAGAGTCTGATTTCAGATGGTTTTACACAAGATTTTTCCTCTTTCTTTCTTTCTTTCTTTCTTTCTTTTCACACTTTACATGAACAATGTCCCACACACAAATTACAGTGCAGTTTGCAATTTCCCATGCTGTCATCTTCTTCCTCCTATCAAGGTAAGTGTACTATGGGTCTATATCTAGTGTGTGTGTGAGTGTGTGTGTGTGTGTGTCTGCATTTGTGCCATACTGCGTCCTTTCAGCTCTCCCTAGCTCTCTATCTTTGCAAAGCCAGACATGAGTCGTCTGTTGTTCAAATACAAATCCTCTTTGTTGGCATGGATTCAGAAGCAGTAAATGTCTCGTCAAACGCACGCAAACATGCATAAATGCATGCACGCACAAGTCCCCAAGGGCCTGCTTCCTTTGATCTGGATCTTACTCAGCCATGGACAGTGCAGCAGGTGCGAGGCAGCCGTCAGGTGTACGTGCAAGAGAACAAGAGTGTGTATATGTGTCATCAGCAATACGACCTTTAAGACGCTAACTACACACCTCATGCAGCCACTCAATAAAGCCTCCATACAAACACTCGCTTTCACCCTGTCTCCAAAGCAGCTGCAGTATTGAAAAAAACACCCTGACTGGTAAGAACACAACCAAGGGCAAATCACAGCAACTTCTAGGCAGATATTCCACCAATCACGTGGCTGAGGCTGAATGCAATCGGCAGCTAAGCCAATCAGGGATGAACATAAGGATAACCAATAGCAGCAGGAGCCAGAAACTGAAGCAGTTAGAGATAGAGATGGACCAATCAGAACCTGAAGATTGAATCCATTGATGTGTTGTTTTTAAAGCTCTCCTGAGAACTTTTCCTTTAAAGTCAAACATGTAGGAGCTTAATGCCCTTACTTTGTAATCCTTGCTTTATAGCTATTAAAGTTACAGAACAAATCCTTCCATGTTTTTTCAAGGATGCTCAAAAGTTGACAACAGACAAAGGTCTTTTGTAGATGTTGCAAGATGATGAAATCCCAGAAATTGGTAGAGCAAACAGTACGTTTTTTTGTAAAAGGTTGTGTCTATACTTCATAACTGCATGTTTACGCATGCTCATTTGTTTGTGTGTATGCATCTCTTTATGGTTCTGTAATTGTGCCAGTGTGTTTGTCCCGGGTCACCCTAAACTCTCCGACTTCACGGACAATAAAGCAGAGAGGCGTGTCATTGACACACGTGCTGCCAACTGTTGCCGAGACACAAAGCGGCTGTAAAAAACACTTTACTGACTGCAAGGGCCCCCCTCCCCATTACCACGGCACACTCCAAAATCATGAGCCACACACACGCACACACCCCTATCCTAACTCCATTGTCCCAAATGAATGAGTGGAGGGGTGTGTGTGTGTGTGTGTGTGTGTGTGTGTGTGTGTGTGTGTGTGTGTGTGTGTGTGTGTGTGTGAGGACAGCTGGCTCTCTGGCTCCATCAGTAGCAGCTGCCCCAGCCTCAGGCCCTCAGTGTAGATTAGAGGATAGCTGGGGTGAAGTGTATGTGTGTGTGTGTGTAGCAAGGGGACGTGTGGCCCAGTCTGGAACCCTTGGCTCAATGAATGGAAAAGAGGACCTCTCCCCTTCTTTGTCCCGCCCACTGTCATTTTTCTCTTTCATTGCCTCTCCCTTTCTATTTTTGTTTCTTTTAACCCCCCAAAAAAAGAGAGACTATTCTAAATGAAAAAATGAAGATGAAATGTAATTAGAGGGATAGAAGAGGGAGACTAAGAAAGACAGAGAAAGTCCAGAGGCTAGACAGTAGGATGGAGACAGCAACAGACATGGAGAGGTTTTGGTCCCCACTGGGTGCTGAATGGGGGCCAGTTATGGTGGCTTAGCGACAGCTGTTACTTCTGCCTATAGGATATCTGAGCCAGGCTCTTTCAAAGGCTGTGAAGAAGAATAGAGGGGCCACTTTTCTGCAGAGTGTGTGTGCAGAACGAAAAAAAAAAAATAGAAGAGCTTTTGTAATAGATGGGTGTGGATTCTTGCCAAGACATAAAGAGTGGCACACTTCACCCAAATGTCTCTGCAAATAAAAAGAGCACTCTGGCTGGACTGATAGAAGGAAAGGAGGCTAGGGGACTTTCACAACCTAAAGAGCCATTTATAGCCCGGTTTCCATCCATGTTGATTTATTAAGACACAATGGCATGCCCGGGACAGAGCCACAGTTTGTTGACACAGAGGAGTCATTCAGAGCTTCACAACAACATGATATTTGCATAGCAGCGAGGGCTTGTGAGACTGTTTAATCAAAAGTCCCATTCTAGTGGGATCCAGCCATGACTTTAAAAACAGCATGAAAAGTACACAGAACTATAGGTTAAAAGACTTGAAGACCTTTATTTGCCAAATCCAGGTCATGGAGAAAAATGATGGAGACATTAGGTGGAGACAGTAGACTGTTAATAGCACTATGAGACATCCTCAAAGAAAATAGTGCAATGTCTCTCTCCATGTGTTATTTAACGGCTTTCATCACATGCTAATGCAAGACTGACTCCCAGCTGATTATTAGATCTAGATTCTCTTTGCACCCTCCACACTTCTGTCCTCCTCCTCTTGCTCTTCCTCCTGTCTTACGTCCTCCACACACACACACACACACACACACACACACACACACAGCAAACCCACTGACCCTTGTTGCCCAGGCAACATGTCAGTCTGATCCAGAGTGACAGCTCTATTGAGGTTGTCATTGTCTCCAATGACAACCCGCGAGCAATGCTTAATTGGGGTAAGGGATGCCCCAGAAATTACAACGACGGTTGATTCAATTACGGAGCCTTTGTCTGCTGTTTATTCCGCACAACGTTATTAGCCATAATGTCTCAAAACACAACATTACCAGGGGAAGCAAACAAAGAACAATGCTTTTTTATATTTTGGAAATGTGTTACATGAGGGTATTTGATCCCACATGGGCAGTGAGATCAGGCTAATGACCGCCTGTGAATGGCCCATTCAGGGGATGCCAAAAAATGGGCCCAAAGTTATATTAACAGCAACAACTGTCTGGGGTGTCTGAGCAGATCTGGAGTGTGAGCCAATCAGCTGGAAGGAAACATCCAACAGAGGAGAAAGGAGATGACTGGGATTTAATGCACGCCTATGTTTACAGTGGGTGAAGCTTAAAATCCAAATCTAATTTGTACCTAGTAATAAAAATACAAATCTTGTGAATGTTATAGAGCTCTGCCCAAATTCTTCAAGGAAGACTTCTAAATAACTTCGATCACCACCATGTCTCTCTAAAAATATTCAGCTGTTAAGAGGTGGTCACTTTTCAGTAAACCCACCAAAATTGGTCACAAAATTCATGATCCGCAGCACGACATCCTGCTTTAAATGTCTTCTTTTTTGTCTTTTCAGTCAAATGTGAAACCCTCCTCCTCCCCTCTGTCATCGTCAACCGTTCCTTTTCCTCCATCACCAGTGTCTAGGCTCCATCGGGGGAAGCCTTTAGACATTTTTAACGATGGAGTCTAATCCCCAAAGACTCTCCTGATTGAATTATTCTTATGTGTCATATTGTAAACTGCATAACAATACACAGTGATCACATTGTCTCAAATGCATGGTTGAAATCCAGGTCACAAGTCTGGTGCTGAGTCTACGTAACAGTTTATCATGCACTTTAGTTTAGAAATGTTTTTGGGATCTTGGGTAGTAATAGATTTGGAACAGCCAACCGTTGCGGTTAATCTCAGAAACCACGTTAGTGATAAATCCACCGTCAGATGTTGGGAAAACCTCAGCGTATTTGGCAGTTATCATCGGAAACCATTTAGCAGGTAATGACAAAGCAAACAGGAGACATAACGGGTTTATTTGTAGTTTTATGCACTTAGCTTAGTTTAAAAGCAAGGAAATACACGATTGAAAACAACCTGAGAGACAAAAAAGTTGTTTAGAGACTCAGCCACCTGGACGTGGATGAAAAGTTACAGTTTGTATAAGGGACCGCATGATTAATCCTGTTAAAATAGAAACTTGGATTCATACCTCTATGTTATCTCACTCTGACACTACAAGTCTGCTGTATTTACATTAGCAGGTTCATGAGATCCAGTAAAAGGCAAAAGGGCAGAAATGAAAACAAGTCTAATGTATCCCAAGAAAAGAAATGGGAATGTATTTCAATTTCATTACTTTTTAATAATGTAAAGTAGATTATGTGCTTATAGAAATGTACATTTTACCCATATGATATGATGGCATAGGACTACTTGTAATGCAACAATGCGAAACGTTTGGAACTTGTTATGCGCTCTCATGTATTACGTTGAATGAAACGGTATATTTTGCAAGATACAAATATATTGCTATGACTTCTTCACCCTCATTCAGTGTATGACAACCAGTTATGTAACATATAATTAACACACAACACTCTTGATTTCAGACACAGATAAAAACCCTTACTATCTTGTATGGTCAGTAAATTGCAGCCACCATTGATGCCCCTATTTACCCTATAATGAGTATCAACAAGCAGAGAGAAACAGCTGATTGAGATGGCCTTTGACACAGTAACTTGGGCCACCTGGTCCTCTTTTCCTGACACACTCCACCATTTTCTACTAAATTTGTCAGATTGTTATCTAACTCAGATGACAGATTGGATGGGAAAAACACACACGCACACACCTGTTCACAACAAATAAAAGTCATGCTTTTGCTGTTGTGTGTGCAAACACACACATATGGATGCGGAGTCTTGCGAGTGCGTATACACAAACAGAACATACTGTCACAAGTATAATTGGCATTTTGCCTGTGGACTGTTTGCACTCACAACAACAGGTTGCTGCATGGCTGATAACAATCTGTCTACCTTGCTATCTAGCTTCGGACCCCTTGGTTTCTGCAACCCAGCATCAGCCTACCTGTCTGCAACCACCAAAGCCCTCATTGAAGTAGACAGGTTTAGTACAGTGAGACCCCATCCTTATATGTACAGCAACATGTTAGGTAATCCCACTTGAAGGCCACCGTAGACCACTCTGTCTGAGTGGCCATCAATCCTCCAATCAACCGTAGACATGGTTCTACACTGACTGGCTGGTTTGTAATCCGCATGATGCACTGTCTAACTTACATGGACGTAATTTGTGACCTCATGGGTGGAAATGTACTTTCCAAGTACTATAAGAGTATGTTGTAAGTGTAACAAAGGTTGTGTATGTGAGAGCACTTGAACACAGACGCACTACTGTTGTTATCAGCACTGTGCTACTCTTAAAAATGGAATATTTTGCCCGGTAATTAGTTTTACTCTAACATTGCATCAGTGCACTTTTCAACCACTCTCACTCTAACTTTCACTCTGGAACATTGTAAATGTATATATGAGCCTGTGAAAGACAAAATAGCGTTAAAATAAAAGTGTTAGCGTCACTGTGTCCACGTTCGGACACCACTCGCTGCTATCGGCCATGTCCGGACACTTTCAGCCTGACGGACTTTCTGGTCTTTACGCAGTACTTGTAAATGTTAAGAAAATTGATGTATACCCATCTAACAATCTACGTATGAAATGTCCTATATGTACACGGACATTTAGATGTCTAATTAGTATATGGAATGAGGGAAAGACATAAGAACGCTCGGGCAATGGATTTTCCTCCTCTATTTTTACTGAACGGGACTTTAAGGAGCTCTTATTGCATAATTCAGAGTTCTTGAAGCATGGTATTTTATCGGAAAGGACAGAAGTAAGATCGGGTAGTTTTGACAGCAATGATGGGACTTTCTTTAACTAACTGTCTGTAGCGGTGTCTGGTTTGGCGCAAGGCTGATTTACCGGCGATACCGTACTTTAGCTGGCTCTTGTAAAGTAAAAGCAAAAGTAACGAGTTAACACTATAAACCGTTAGAAAGGTAAAGTCACACAGTAGTTTTTCGCAATTAAATTAACTTAAAACATCCATAGATCATTTAAATTTGTATTTTAACAGATATTTTGACAGAACGTTAGCCAATATGTGTCTGAACGTGGACACAGTGACGCTAACCATTTGATGTAAATGCTTTATTTCGAGATGTGTGTGTGGCGTTGAATGCAGTGTTTCATTTTAAAGGAGATGTGAGAAATTGTGCATTTAGTTTGTGCAGTTTTTTAAATTGTGTGTAGAATTTTTTTAAATATTTGTAAGTGGTTGGAAAAAAAAAAAACTAAGTTCACCAAACGCTACACAAAACCAATGCTGCAGACTGAGTAAAATATAATTTATTTCTCTCTATATACCCAAATCAGTCAACATGTCAATTCAATCAGGAGAGACATATTTACAGATATGCAAACATGATGTGCAGTTTTCATTCAGCTAGTGTGCTTACACTGTTAGCTCAGCAAACAACGGACAAACCTAAAATACTGCATCTGGTACAGGTTATAATTACAGTAAAAAAACAACAACAAACCAAATAAAACACATGAAAAAAACTGAAAACACAGTACAGAAAATAGGCTCAGACAATTAAAAAAAAAAATGTATATATTGATCACTCGAAATACACACAAGGTCACAAAGGTCTCTCGAAAAATGAAAATACTTTCTGCATGGAATGTAATGTCGTTTTTACACTGCATGGTACCTACTCAACTCTCCTCGCCTTTTTGGGGTTTTCCGTCACTAAATAAAATCCCTGGTACCTGCTAACAGGTACTTTTTGTAGTACTACCTCAGTCGAGGTTCCAAGCGAGCTGAGAAGAAACCAATAGGTGACGTGAAAACCTGCAGGCTACTGATTGGTCGGAGAGAATGGTCACTATTTTTCTGCGTCATTGCTCGAAGGGGGGGGGGGGGGTTGTCCTGACCAACACCCCCCGTGTTTAAATAGTTCAGCCAGCGTTTTTTTTTTTTGCTGCCTCCAGCTTCTTTTTGAAACTAATTTGTCTTTTGGCTGCCGACAATCCGTCAACAATCAAAAGCAACACACCTTAGACGTTCTGTGTGTGTGTGTGTGTGTGTGTGTGTGTGTGTGTGTGTGTGTGTGTGTGTGTGTGTATCTGTCATGCACTTGCCATATCCAGCAGTTTTCTGCTATGACAACCAGCCAGGACTCGCCTCACGCATGAGTCGGTACTAATATATAATGGAAAGAGAAGGACGGGGCTCAGTTGAGTCAAGCCGAGTCGATGCGAGTTGAGCAGGTAGCGTTGATAGATAAACACCATTAGAGCAGTTGTCAAGAACTTTAATTATGCACAGCCATGGCTCTTCTTACATCTGCTTGTGCACTTGTTTCTAGCACGTGTGCACAGTTTCTGCATCCGAGGATTCAACACCATCTCCTTAACCTCAAGATCTTGCTGCAACTCGGTTACGGAGTGTTTTGTTTACTCTGCCATATCTAAGAAACCCACAGTATTTCTCAGATAGAGTTCAGGTTAGGGTGTGAAACTGGATTCCGTATTGGCATGCTCTCACACCCAAGTAACAGCACACTCAACCGGTCCACACTAGACCCGGAGCACCGTGGCGGAAACTGAGACAGAGGAGAGAAAAGGTGAAAGATCAGCCTGGCACTCCTCTGTGACATGAGGCTGTCTGGGCAGACTCCCTAATCCTTAACTCGGGGGGGATTCCATTGGCCTTTCCAGGGTTTAGCAGAGCCTGCTTCAGGGAAGGAGTCAAGTACTGAAGAGATGAGAGAAGGCGAGGTGGTAAATACCTGTGGAATTTGGTCTTTTGCAGAAAAGACAGAAAGAGCTGAATGTTGACACGTGTGTGTGTGTGTGTGTGTGTGTGTGTGTGTGTAGCAGGCAAAGGCATTATGAGATGAGTTCCAGAGAGATCAGAGGAGAAGCTGGAAAGTCCAAGCTGACTCACCACACTGTCCCCTTCGCAAAATGATGACACCCTGCAGGAAAGAGAGAGAGAGAGAGAGAGAGAGAAAGGGAAAGAGAAAGACAGACAAAAATGCAGCAAGGCTACAAGCATGCCGTCTGAAAGTCCAGCTGAGGTATTATTAACTTGGGTTTATGTTTGCTGCCAGCTTTCACCACCCTGTCTTCTGCTGGGAGCAGCCACACAGCAAATGCTGTTTTTTTTTGTCAAGCAGAAGAGTGTAAGATGTTTGAGGGCTTTGAAGTCTGAAAGACAGAGAGAAAAAAAGGATCTTAAGATGAACCTCTTTGATCACATGTCAGGGAGTTTTGGTCTTTTGTTGAAGAGATGAGTGAGTCAAAATAACTTTAGTGATCTAGTGTCATGTAAGTCCACACCAGGAGCATACAGTACTTCTGTCTGAACTCGGCTCTGTCATTGAATCACTTTTGTATATAGATTAGTTGATGCAGTTGAGCTTTGGAAGATCTTTTGTGAGTGAAAAGACAACAAAGAGATAGAGAGTAATCTTTTATCAAATGATACATTTACTGGAGGATTAATCACACTAGAAGGGCAGATAAGCTTAACCTCCCTAAATACCCTTTCACAGCACAAAGCGTAAATAATCTTGAGGCACTGCTGCTGGAACATCATCACACAGTAAGGGCCTCTTTTGAGTGGTGGAGTTGAAGACATGGATATATTATTATTTCATCATCTTTTTTTCTGTGTTGCTTCAGCTTTGACCTGAAACACTCACTGTCCCGTAAACACATTCAAACCAGACAACTTACTGAAGTGGGACTTTTATTGTTCTGGCAAATGCAAGTCGCTTTGATGTAATCGTCAGCAATGTTGAACTAAACCACCATCTAATGTGAGCCAGACTTCCCCTTTTCTCAGCAGAGCAGAACTTACCTACATCCTGTTTTCCTCCACTGGCCAGGTCTTTGAAGAGAGGGGGAATGGGTTGCTGTAGCCATGCACAAAAAAACCAAAAGTGATGAGGCAAGGGTAAAAATGAGCCATTGATTCGTACCTGTTGGGTCAATAAAGACAATTGGGACTGAACTTTAAGGTGTTAACGAAATAGGGAGATGGCAAAGAACTAGTCGCGACAAAGGCCGACTATACCGAGGATTTACTTTCCCTCAAAGTTGCACTAAATGACAATGCAAAGACTACAGTCAACAGCCGTTCTGAGTCTGCGTGAGAGGACATAACTCTCCATGCCAGCATTTGTCTCTCGTTTGGCCTCTTATGGACGCAATGTGCAAAAAATAGATTTTTGAATAGTGCTTTTCATAGGGAACATGTGAACGTTAAATTTTGGCAATTTTTGACAGCCCTGTGCGTGAACTTAGCCGCCTGTATACATATTCATTCAACTCTGTAAACCATTAGTATATTATGTTATTTGCACATATCTGTAAAATTCCTACTTATAGTAATATCCACCTGTATATTATATTCAGTACATATCCAGCTGTGTATCTTGCTCACAATACTTATCTATATTTTATATTCATAGGACAAACCCATCTGTAAAATACTGCTTATATTAGTACTCATTTCTATATTTATTCAGTACATATCCATGTCCAACACTTATGAACCATTGTATATCCTGCACTTCTGGTTAGACCCAAGCTGCATTTCGTTGCCTTGAACCTGTACCTGTGTAATGACAATAAAGTTGAATCTAATCTAATCTAATCTAATTGGATTGATCAAATGCGATGAATTTAGATGAGCCGTATGTGCCCTCTTGACTTTAGTCATTTGCTTGCTTTCTTCTATTGTTTTTCTCCTCATGCAATTCGCTTCACCCTTGTGTTGTCTTCCAGCCAACCTGGACATTTTTGATTTTCTGCGTCCAAATTTAAAAGGAAAAAACTTTTATCAAGGTTGTGGTCGTCTTTTTCGACCTTTTTGTGACTTTCCCCCAATGATTTTGTCAGTTTTTCAACATTTGTTGACTTTTTCTGAACTTGTTGAAGTTTTTGTGGCTTTTTCCCCAAATTTTTAAAGCTTTTTTTTTTTTTTTACATTTGGCACTTTTATTGACATTTCTCTCTCTTTTTAACAAATTTTTTTAACGTTCTTTTGCCCAATGCTTTTTCTCCAAATGCTATCAAATCAACAAGAAAACACCCAAATTCAATGAAATTAGTGAACTGATAATTTATTGAATTTGAGCGTTGTTGGGAACCATTCACGTTACTTTTTTGAAAAATTTGTTTGAAAGAAACCCAAATTTCTGATATAGAAACTTTTTGGAAAGCGGACAAAATTGACCCAAAGGCAGCAGAAGGGTTAAGCTGGATGGCCAATCAGAGGGATTCCTCTCACCCACGGGCTCCGATGCCGAAAAAAAAGAAGAAAAAGGGTTGTGTGATGACGACGGTGCAGGACACACTGCAAAAACTCCATTGCCAACTCAGACTGACGGTCTCCGTGGTGTGTCAGGGCCAACACGACATGCCCACATGAACATTTTGTTCCTGTCCTGTGAACCTTGCACCTCAAAAATTCCAACCTCCAGAGACTTTTATGGCAGTGTAATGTTCAGATAACCAAATGGTTTGTTCCACACTTACTGGGGCTGCACATACATACCATAAAATGACATAAAATACCATTTAAAGTACAACACAGACAGCAGTCCACATATGTAATAAGAGAAGTACACAGGTACATTGGTGAATGAGAAAGGAAGAAACCATACACATGTTTAGCTGTGAAATTATGATCTGATGTGGCTTTTTAATTATGTGTGATATGTCCTTAACCTTGGTCTTACATTGGGATCTCATTTGGGGAAAAACATTTGAATATTGCAAAAATCTGGTAGCCTTTATAAAAGGAGGAAATATCAGAGGTGAAGAGAAGCTCCGGCCAGGCAAGATAAGTATATGGGTAGCTTGTTCTTACTTTCTTTCTTTGAAATTTATGCGTGAAACAAAACAGAGAATCAAGTCATCCGGAAAATTACGACATCCATACAGACTTTCTCTGGCATAATTAATTGTTGAATATGGAAGGAGGTCAGAAAGTGCGGGGCCTCTTGGGCGGCATCTTCTGAACATTGGTCACTCAGTGTAACCAGAGTCCCGTGACCACAGGCAGGCGGAGAACTGCATCAAACATCCGTCGTTGCCACACACTCTTGCTTCTCCTCAAGCATTTACCTCCTGGCACCCACGTGGGCATGCATGTTTGTTTGAAGTGGCTGCCAGACCTAGCTCTAAGTGATGCTGAGGAAAAGGAGGAGAGGGGAAGTTATGCCCAGCTGAGCACATAGACTGCAGAGTGAGTTATCTGCTGAGAAAAAGAGGATGGAGGTTAAAACGGCACAGTAGTTCCATTAATTCTCTCTGCATCTAACCCTCCTCAGACAAATGTTTTATGCTTCAGGTTAAGGTGCCTATAGTACATCCGGGGATGCTCAATTGCTGACAGAATTTCCACCGGATGTCACCTTTTTTAGCCAGTATGGAGCTAGATTTGTTTCTTTATTACATGCAAGACAATATCTGATCTGAGAGAAGAAAACATGTATCACATTGATGGCAAGAAAGCATTTTACGAGAGAAAAAAGAGAGCTAGAAGAAAAACGTTTAGAGATAAACACATTTTTTTGAGAACGTTTTTTCCCACTGATTACAAAAAATAGTATCTATTTGAGATTTTAAAAAGGTATTTTGGGAGAGATTGTTTTTTTTTTAAATTTCAAATTTACCCAAATCCGCAATTTACTGGTATGAATTTTTTCTCACATATCATTTTTTTTCTCTCGTACAATGCTTTTCTGCTGTCAGTGTGATAACCTTTTCAAACCAAATCCAGCTCTATATCCGGTACCTTGTGCTTTCTTTGTGTTGGAATTTTAAATTCCGGGGGATTTATGATGACTATGATTAACTGCTCCTCAGATCTCTGCAGGGTAAATCCAGACTTCCATCTAGCTAGACTATTGGTCCAATCTGAGTTTTCTGTTGCGCAACTAAAACAACTTTTGAACGTGCATTATCCACCAAAACGAATTCCTTCCTGAGGCGATTTTGCAGAAGCACCGTGGCTTAGCCCGGTGCTTAGCCCCACCCATGATGACTGTGATTGGGTTAAAGAAATGCCAACAAACCAGAGAATGTTTTCCTCCCATCCAGGAATGCTGTGTGGACTCTCCGGACCCTCCTCCGCAGCGCTGTGGAGGAAGGTCCGTCAAAGCAAGACTAAGTAGCCTGTTGTTCATTCCCTTAAGCAGAAGCAAATTCAATGGAAGTGTTTACTGAGAAAAGAAAATCTCCTTTGCAGCAGTGTGTCCTCATTCCTGTAAACCCATGGCACAGCACTGCCCCAAAGCAGATAAGGTTACTTTCTCAGTAGTACTCTGCGTCTCTACCCAGTAACACTCCATGTTCCATCCTCTGGTGGTAAAAGGACAAACCAATATATTCCTGTCAAATAGAAACCTTGTTAGTCCAGTTGTTTTTCAGTTATGTATTTATTGACTGCTGTGGTCCAACCAATCCACTCTGCTGTGTGCAAATGCATTCCAACTTTCTTCACTCTCTGCACTCTTATGAAGACAACTAACATTTTGAGAGATTGCGTGTAATAGTAGCAAAATACAATAAACTCAGATAAAGTAGAGCTTCCAAAGCATGCAAAACAGAGTCTTGTGACTGTGTTTTGAAGATCAGTTCTTTCCAGGAAATCCATCTCTGAATCATAACTGCAAGAACAACTCTGCAGCGAGCCTGGCAGTGAACCAAGTCTAATCTTTCTTTCAACTCATTTATCATTCATAGGCAGGCTGGACATACAGTATATTTCCAAAGAACATAACAATATATTGTCTTACCAGTATCAGTTGATTAGTTCTCTCCTCCCTGTCCTCCTCCCCCACATCCATCAGCTCACTGAGCCCTCTGTGCAGTGTCTCTAGAGGACTTACTGTGTGGCAGCAGTCAGTGGTAAAGTTTCATAAACACAGACACACTTGGGGTGACAGATTTCCACTGAACTCGTTCTCTCTTTTCCTTCCTTTTCCGTCCAGACACATGGTAGCTTTTCACCAGGAATGGATATGGGGATAAAGTAATGGTTGAATAGCTACAGTGTACAAATGGAGATAGGAGTTTAGGATTTAAGAGGGGCACTTTTACTTTCCCCACTCCCCCCCCCCCCCCCCCCCCCCCCCCCCCCCCCCCCCCCCCCCCCCCCCCCCCCCCCCCCCCTTCTTATTAAGTCTTACAAGTCACAGCAGCTGCCCCACGCGCATAAAATCTTCAAATCCACACAGGACAGGTAGTACCACATGTGTGGAATTAAAAAGCCTCTTGGTGAGCCCGGTCTCGGGTTACCAGCTGCACGCGACAGCTGCCTGAAAAAGGATCTGGTTTCTGGTGGTTTTTTTACAGTTGCTGATAGATGCAACAAAAAGCAGGGATTGTTAACCCCCCTCCAAAGCCCTACCAGTGAGTAAAGGACAGCTTGACAGTTAGGGACAGGAGGAGCATTATCTAACCTCAATGAAGTGCAGTAATACACTCCTTAGAAACACAAAATAATAAAATGGCACTCAAAAACGATAGTAACGATGGTAGTGTTTGCAGTTTGTGCATGCTTAGTTGAAAAAGTACAAAAAGAGTGCAACGCATTTGCAAGGTTTTGTGCATTAATGCATACAATGCACTTTATGTCTTTCAAAGTATACTCATGCATGGTTTACAGACATCCTAGGGAAGGTGAGTGGTCCTGATGATGCCGACAACATACCAAGCATGTGAGCTCTTCAATGTGTTGTCATTGTTATCTGATACACACAATACACACACACAGCTTTAATCTCCTCTCCTCTGCAAGACATACAGTGTCTGTATAGGCTGTGTGTGCTTGTTCTTTTCTTTAACAACAAGCACGTTCTAAGATGCATGGAGAACAGGCTCTTGTCTAGAAAGAGGGTGCAGGTTGTGAGATAATGGCTGATTCATATGTGGAGATGACGTGCTGGGAGCGTTTATGTAAGGTGAACTCAGATGTTTGATGCTGTCTCTGACTTCTGTACTGTTCTACTTATCTTATCTCCAAAGAAAGACCTCTGTGAATGCTCCACATCTCCTGTTTACTTTGCAGGGAGATTACCAATACTGGGAAAAGAAGATGATGTCATGCTTCGATTCGATTTGTTCGATTTGAATATTTTTCTCTGAGATGCATGGTGGGGTTGAATACAATGCTTGAATCTGGAACAGTTATTTAGAAAAAGGTGCGGTACGCCACATCATTTATATTGCTGCACAATGTATCACACCCGTAGGGTTGTTTATCAAATGAAAGGTGTAAACGTTAAGGGAATTTCTTTTTATTTAATGAATCAGAGGAAAAGCAAAAGGTTGAATTTATCTGAACGTGTTGCTTATTCATTATACACAAATGTGTTTTTAGGTTGTGCAAGCACTAACAAGTCACACTTCCTTCCTAGATTGCGCTTGCTTGTTTTAAGCTAGAGACACATTCAATGAGCATTAAACATATCCCAGAGAACGGTCGACTCAGTACACATGTGCCAGAATTGTCCTTTAACCCTTGTGTTGTCTTCAAAACCAACATTATTGTTGACGCTTTTTATCGTTTTTAACTTTTTCTTACGTATTTGTCCCTTTTTTCAACACTTTTGGCGATTTTTGTCAACGTTTGTCGCTTTTTGGACGTTTTCAACACTAAGTAACACCAACTCATTAGCTTAAGTTTTAAAGTTATTTTTGGAATCTATGGTCAATAAACCTCACTTTTAGGAAATTATACCTAATGTTTGATTTAGAAAAGCAGAAATTAGGAATTATTTAGACTAAAATAAAGGAACGTACTGTATGTTGATGGATAATCACAGACTGGAATATGTCAACTTTTACTCAATTCTATTTCAAAACCACTTCAATTGATTTTTCAAGTGCCATAAAATTAAATAAGACACCCCAAAATGAATGAAAGTAGAAATGTGTACTTGCCAAAGAGTGTTGTGTGGAATCAATCATGTTATTTTGGGTAGTTGATAAGAAAAGAACATTGATGTTGGAAAACGGGTCAATATGACCCGAGGACAACATGAGGGTTAAGAGCAGTTGACCAAATGCTTCCATAACATATAAGAGCACGTTAACCCTAACATACTTTTACAAATGGCAGTTTGACACATTTAAACAGTGTTTCATGCTGTGCATTACAGCCGGTTCTGTTGTGATGACCCCAAGGTTAATGTGGAGCAAATCTTTTCTTGATGCCTGTTCACAGTGCACCATTTGACTGTGTGATCCAAGGTTGTGTAACTTTATGGGAGCAAGGGGACCCATCACACTGTTGGCTTGGCAGGGTGCTGCAGCCTCTTGTCTGTGCATGCTCTCCCATATGGAGGCACAAAGAGGAAATCTGTCACCCAGCGTCTACAACTTCCCAGATGTGCACATTCTTACATCAGCTAAAGGAAAGAACCGAGTTTGTAGAAGTGGAGTTTTTATGCAACACCCATAGGCTCAACATGAATTTCCTTTTGTGTTTGCCTACTACATCAGAAACATCATAGGAACCTGTCCTCTGGCTTAAACTGTAAATCATGAGCAAAAGTCCCCGTGCTGCTGCTGACTCTCCTTCCTACAGCCTGTGCAGAAAAATCCCCTGCTGATACATGTCTGTATCAGCTGTTCACAGGATGAGCTGTTTTTTTTTTCAATACTGGGCATATACTTAATTAATGATTAAAAGCTTTTATGTTTTCCATATTTTTTTTTTTACATATCAAAAATGTGCACTGATCACTGGCTGTTAGGCACAGTTGACAAAAATGACTTTGTCTTTGAAGTTGTCACTATCTATGTAACATGATGCTTTTCTACCTGACTAAACACTCCTGTTAGAGCAGAATAATTCACTGAATGGGCAGTTTATATACATTTTTGTGTTACTATATGGATGTCTTTGTAGGATCTAAGAAATTGCAGCTCTCGCTCTTAAATATTCAGAAATTACATACTTTTTGTTTCCATTATCAATGGGAAAGCAATGATTTTGCCTTTGCACAGACTTTGTAAAAGATGCATGTTTTCCATATTAGTTCTGCCTTACCTTTGTAGACACATTGTGCGTTTGTTGGTTCATGTGTTTGCTTGATAGTGTCTAGTGTTTTTTTTTTTTAGTAAGCCTAGACCTGGAAATAG
Organism: Etheostoma cragini; assembly: GCF_013103735.1. NCBI lineage: Eukaryota > Metazoa > Chordata > Actinopteri > Perciformes > Percidae > Etheostoma > Etheostoma cragini. The sequence goes on along the minus strand of NC_048411.1, from coordinate 3,921,661 downwards.
AATGTGGGGCAAAACGCTCCGTCTCCAAGCAAACAGTTCTGCAGATCCAGGCCAACAGTTGTCCCCGTTCTGTCCTGAGCAGAATAATAAGCAGCACCCACATGACCTGAACACATTCAGCCTGTATTTGTGTTGCGTTCACAGTTGTCCAACATTTCTTTATTTTTTGATAGTGGGTTAAACAAAATAAACCGACCAAAGAAAATCATTTAAATTTGAGTTTACAGATGGAAAGATTGGATTGAACAATTCTGAATTTACAGAAAATTGGAAAATCTAATAAAGAGGCTAGCAAAAGCAAGGCTTTCTGAATAAAATGGGCTTTGTTCACATAGGACTCTGAAGGGAACAAACCAGAATAAATAACAGGTACATGTGAAATTCCAGTGACAGTGAATCAGTGCCCGAAATACTCTGTCTATTTTAAACGCTTTGGCTATGAATAAAGATACTGTGTTGCTTCTTGATTTTCCCTGTTTCAGCCTCAGGGAGAAACAAATGTGTTTAACACAAGAACAGCTTGCTTGAGAGGAGTGGTGTTGTTTTTCCCACTGGTGACATGAGGCCATGGATGCTTTTATGCCTCTTTGTGGAGTTTGAAGCTACGTAGCATGGTGATCTTAGTTCAGCTTAGCTTAATTATTGGCTTCAAGTCAGCTCTTCCCACTGCCCTTCTCTTATCCTTTGTTGAGAAGACTGCCCACTTCATGCTGCGTCATCTTGCTTTCCTACCACCGAAGCACACAATCAATACCACAGGACAACTAAGCCTCTCAGCACTGTTACTATCAATATCCAGAACCACCTGAGCCACATGACTCCCTTTGCTGTTATTAGTCTTGTAGTCAGACACGACAGCAATGCTGGGGTAACTATGAAGCGCTGGCCCACTGAATCCTACTCTGCTTATATGGTTTTGATAGAATATGCTATTCTTATGAAATCCTCTTCAACAGGCCTTTTGTTAACTGTGGACATTTGGATGTATGGAGGAGGAGGAGGAGGAGGAGGAGAGAGTTGTCAACATTGTGAGAACCTTAAAAGCAAACAAACTCTGTATGTGCAGGGGATATTATTTCTCATTCTTGGGGAGTCACTCTTACCCCCTACAGACAATAAACTGCAAACAAGGCCCACTCCTGGTGCTGGACTCCTTCCAGACAGCCTTGCAATGGGACCAGTTCTGGTTCCAAAGTATCTGCTCTCTGACGTAGAAAGGGCCATAATTAAGCAGCTGAAGCTGGTCAAAGTTTACGCTGTTCCACTGCTAATGGAGACCTTCACCGGCTAATTATCCAGAAGACACAGCCAAACCCCTCTGTGGGGCCCACACAGGGCTGCACCCAGCACTGCGGAAACAATGTGCACGATAAAGTCACACACAAACTTATGCATCATTAGCAGACATGAACAAAAAATACATACACAAGCACACATGCACACAAAGGGGGATTTGCCTCCAGCCTCCAGTGGGGGTGTATCTCCTACAGATGTGTGTGATGTTCTCTATTGCCTTTTGTTGCATCAGCACAAGGCCGTCTTTGTGTGCTTGATGCGCAATGCTGCATGGTAGCAGCAAAAGCCTGGGCTGTAGGACCAGCAGTGTTTCTGACCACTGGCCTATGTGGTGCAATGCAATCTGGGTCACACAAGGAAATCACCGTAGGTGACTTCAGGACGCAACCACTGATTCGCTCACTTGCTGCACACTGCGGAGCAGACAGCACAGGCTCACACACCTGCTAATGAGCATGTGGGTGTCTACTTCAAAATCTGCACAGTAACACACAGTACGTGTATGCGTCTGCCTGTTGTCATGTAGTGTTGAGAAAGGCACTTCTCAGAGATGTATGATGTGTGATCTTTTATTTTGTGACAGTGTTACCACATGGTCAGATTCTATGAAAATACCACTTTTTGGTCTAAACGTTGTAGTTTTATCTTGGTAATACTAGATGTGGCCCCAGTACTCTCTTGTACTGACCTGACGCTATTCGCCTTGATTAAACTCACATTGTTATTTTTTTACAAAACTGTCAAAAATTCTAATTTGGGCCACTCATCAAATAACCCTATTTGAACATTCAGAACATACACTTATTGATATATGCCAGGCAACAAGCAGAAATCTTACAGTGTGTAGCCAAAGAATATTCTTACACATGTCAACACGTAAAACCATGAATTATTATGCTTTGGTTTTTGCATGGTTCAACAATATTGCATGTGTTAATTAATGAGCTTTAGAGGGGATGCTATGCAGAATTTTTAATGCATTTTGGACAGAG